>NC_080164.1:155525684-155751580 GCF_950295315.1 Erinaceus europaeus
ATCGTGAAGCTATATATATATATATTTCTTTTCCTTTTACCACAAGGGTTTTGCTAGGGTTTGGTGCCTGTATGATGAATCTACTGCTCTTGATGGCCATTTCTCTTTCTTTTTTTGACAGAGACATAGAGAAACAGTGGTGGGTGCCAAGGGAGAGAGAAACAGAGACACCTGCAGCACAGCTTGAGAGCTCATGAAGCTTCCTCCCTGCAGGTAAGGACTGAGGATTGCCAGGTTCTCATGTAAGGTATCCTGTATGCTCTACCAGGTGTGCCACCACCTGGCCCCACTACATTTTTCTTAATGTTCAAATATATTTATTAGCAGTAGCATTTATTTTTTAATATTTATTTATTTATTCCTTTTTGTTGCCCTTATTGTAATTATTATTGTTATTGTTGATGTCACTGTTGTTGGATAGGACAGAGAGAAAATCGAGAGAGGAGGGGAAGACAGAGAGGGGGAAAGACAGACACCTGCAGACCTGCTTCACCGCTTGTGTAGCGACTCCCCTGCAGGTGGGGAGCCAGGGGCTCGAACCAGGATCTTTACGACAGTCCTTGTGCTTTGTGCCATGTGCGCTTAACCCGCTGCGCTACTGCCCAATTCCCAGCAGTAGCATTTATAATAAACACTGGAGAATCAGTGCTACCACAACAGAAAGACAATATGGAAGGGTAACAAGTTCGAGTGAGAAGATTAGATTCAAATTCTTGTTGTGCCACTTTCCTCTTACAGAAGGACCATTAGGACATAATCTCTTGGTCCCTCTCTCTGCTAAGAGCATAGAAATCTTCAATTCTGAAGCTTGATAATGGCCCATTTTTTCCCCTTCTGGGTGTTTTGTGACTATTGCTGCCACTTTTTGTTTGTTAAATATTTATTTATTTTGGATAGAGACAGAGAAATTGAGAGGGGAGGGGGAGGTAGAGAGGGAGGGAGGGAAGAAGGGAAGGGGAGAGAGAAAGTAGTTTTGCAGCACTACTTTATCGTTGGTGAAGCTTCACCCCTGCAGGTGGGGACTGAGGGCTTGAAGCGGGATCCTTGCACAGTGCAACATGAGCACTCTATTGGGTGCACCACTGCCCAGCCACTCACTCCCTTCCATCCCTCTTTTTAAAGATTTATGTATGTGAAACTATCCTACTGGTCAAAAGAATGAGAAGACATTTCTGAAATGGTTCTCAAATATTACTTTAGCATTATCTAATTTTAGAGCCAGAAAGCTACTAAAAGATCACTTAGTCCAAGAATCTTAGAAGGACCTGAGCAATTCTTCTCAACCATGACTAGATATTGGAACCACCTGGGAAGCTCTTAAAAAATACTCACACCTGTGGCCCAGGAGGGTGTATAATGTGTGTGTGTGTGGGGGGGGGGGGGCACTGAACTTGCATGTGTTAGATTCCAAGTTCAGTCACCAGCACCGTATAAGTCAAACAGATGCTGTAGTTCACTCTCTCTTTGATATTAATAAATAATATTTTGAAATGTTGATTCCAAAGCTGAGTGCCTAAAATACATGATCCTTCTGACTAAGATCTTAGTAGGGCTAGTTTTTTTAAAAACTGATTTGAAATATCTTACTACATTTCAAAATTTTAAGGGTATCGTTTCACACTTATGTTTTTTAATGCTTAAGACTCACCACACTGTGATAGTCAATTTTTTTAGGTCAACTTGGCAGGTTCCAACATTATGGAGGGGTAGGCTATCAAATTGGCTGTCCATTGACACCTATGAGTGTTTGAGAAGTTACAGATCTCTGCAGGCCACACAAAATAATTGGGCCATGGGTAAGTCTGTGGCATGTGCTGCCTGGCATACTTAGATATTTTCCTGGCCTATTTCCTGTTTTTGTCTATAGCTTTTTTTCCCCCTTTACAATATCCTTCTGTGTCCTTAAATCTCTGAGCCTGACTGCCTTATCTAGAAATTGGGGATTATAATATCTATCTTAGACCCTCAAAGAACCATTGTATGGGATGAATTCCACGGCACATGAAGCACTAGCAGAGTGAGTGCCTGGCACTTTGAATGTGTTCAGTAATGGCTGGCTGTTGCTTCTAACAAGGCAGTTATCAAAATTCATATAGTTTCATGACCAGTTATTCTCATCACACATTTTTTGATGACGGAGTTTATGGTATAGTAGATTCTGAAGCCCCCCCACCCATGCAGTTAGCACAAAGTTGTGTGCATGTCGGGTATCCATAAAAGCATAGGGTGAACAGAATCAAATGAATGACTCTTACCAGATTATTCTGTTCTTTCAGGGGTATTTCGGATCCAGATTCTGCCTCAAGGCTGATGGAGTCAATGCATTCAACAAGAACATCCTCAGTCATTTCTCCATTGTGAGGGGATTCTGTGGCACTGGAGTCTCTGAGTTGCTCTGTGTTCCCTGTTCCAGCAGCTTTATCATCCAGAACAACTTCATTTTCATGCACATCTTCGGGGTCAGGTGGCACTGGTTCACTTGAGATAACAGCTGAACTGCAGTGCACTTCTGCATCTTCAGGTGAAGAAGCACTACTGGGCACCTCAGTAGTTTCTTGTGGATCTCCAGTGGCTACGGTGTCACTGGCATCATCAGACATTTTAGTATCTGCATTAATTCCCAAATAAAGAAATTAAAAAAAATTTACATGATCTTAGGACACGTTGAATAATGGCCCCCAATGATATCCACATTTTAATCCCTGGAGTCTATGAATGTCACCTTCTATAGCAAAAGGGACTTGGCAAATGTGGTTAGGCTAAAGATCTTGAGATTAAAAGATTATCTTGGATTGTCTTATTGGGCCCTTAATAAACTGCCAATTGTCTTCATTAGACAGCAACTCAGGGAGATGAATTGACTACAAAGAGAAAAAAGTGATATGATACAGAAGGCATGCCTGAAGTGATGCACTTTGAATATGAAAGAAGGCACCACAAGCCAAGGAATGAAAGTAACCATTGGGTGCTGAAAAGGTCAAGGAAATCATGCTCTCCTCAGAGACTCTAAAAGAGCCAACCCTGCCAACACCTTGACTTTAACCCAATGAAAACCAATTTAAAACCTCTGACCTCCCCCCCCCAAACTACAAGAGAACAAATTTGAAAATCACTAAGCTTGTACTTTGTTACAGAAGCAATAAAAAACTAATACAAACCTACTGTGCTATCTTAAACCTTCATGAATCAAATTATTTATATAGCATGGAATAGCTATATTTGTGGAAATACTGAAAGTATGCATAGAATAATATATATATATATCTCCCTGACATTTAGCTTTGCAATGTTGTCAGAGATTTCCATTAAGAGGCATACATACACATAACTATGCTTTGCTGTGAAGGCCATGGTTCTGGTTAGTCATTTAGACAAGGAAAAACAAAGGTGAAGCAGAAAGGGAAAGGAAGCATTAATAACTGAAATGAAGTTGTTCCTCCAAAAAGGAGGATAGTCTTTGTGAAACTGTGAGTCAGTATCATTAACATCATTTTCTGTGCCAATAAAAATATTCTTTCTCTACACTGTCCAAAGTGGTAACACTTTGAAATGTGTTTAATGCAATTAAGAATCTGAATTTTAAATTGTATTTAGTTTTCAATAATTTCAAGTTTTGTAAGCATGTGTGGCTGACAACCAGATCTAGAAGGTTAGTTCAAGAGTGTTCCCAGCACACAAAAAGTCAAGTCAGTGGTAAATGAGTGGGTATATTTGTTGACCTCAACATATACAAACTGGTCAAATTTCAGGGTGTTGTTAAAACCACAGCAAGTGAGAAGGTACTTAGCATATTGTCCGCATGGTGATAAAGGGTTAGACCTCACATGCATATGCCAGCACTTTTGTCCCCTCAAACAGCCAATCCTCAAGGTTGTATTTCTTTGGTTTTTCCCATGGTGAATCACATTCCTTTTCCACAGTCTTGACACTACTTCTACACTGTGATGCTCAGGTATCTGTTTCCAGTCCATAGAAACAACAGTGTAAAAATCAGTGGCTTCTCGAGGGTGAAGGGGGAGTATGTGACTGCTAACGAAGATAAAATTCATTTGCAGGTGATTGAAATGTTCTAAAAGTGGCAGTATCTGTACAATTCTGTGGCCATACTAAAAACCACTGTGCTGCAGAATTTAAAAGAGTAAGTTTTGTCAAATGTGACCTTTGTGGTACTTGATTATCATTATCATCATCATTATTATTATTATTATTATTTACCTCCAGGGTTGTGTGCTTACACAAAAAATCCACTGCTTCTGGAGGCCATTTTCCCATTTTTGTTGCCCTTGTTATTATTGTTATTGCTATTATTGTTGTTGGATAGGACAGAGAGAAATCAAGGAGAGGAAGACAGAGAGGGGGAGAGAAAGATACCTGCAGACCTGCTTCATTGCTTGTGAAGTGACCCCCCCCCCACAGGTTGGGGAGCCAGGGGCTCAAACCAGTATCTTTATGCCAATCCTTCTGCTTCGCACCACATATGCTTAAACCACTGAGCTACCACCCAGCCCCCTGAATTATGTTTTAATATACTTAGGATACATATAATCATATGTATATAATCATGTCATTTTAATGCTTATACTGAAAGACTCTACCTGTGTATAAGTAGCTCTTTTTAAAAAACTGGGATTAATGGTTTACAGTAAATAACAGTTCTTGATACATGTGTAATATTTCTGTTTTCTGCAAAACACTCTCAACCCTAGCATAGCTCCTCCTCCACCATCATGCACCAGGACCTGAAAGCCCCCCCCCCCCCAGTCTTTTACTTTGGTGCAATATACTAAATCCAGTCCAAGTTCTGCTTTGTGTGTCTCCTTTCTGTTCTTATTTCTCAGCTTCTGTCCATGAGTGAGATCATTCATATTCATTCTATTCTTTCTGGCTTATCTCAACATGATTCCTTCAAACTATTCAAGATGAGGTGAGAAAGTGAATTCATCATTAATAGCTGAGTCTGTCTAAGTAGTTTTAATGGATGTCTGGACATCTCTTCCTGCCTGTTGTCTTCATTTTTGACTTTTGTGTTTCTTTTAGTGCTACCCAGATTTTCCCAACTCAAGCTTAAAATCTCACTGCTGTCATTGACTAAATAGTCACTTAAAAAAATTTTTTTTTATTTATAAAAAGGAAACACTGACAAAACCATCGGATAAGAGGGGTACAACTCCATACAATTTCCACCACCAGAACTCCATATCCCATCCCATCCCCTCCCCTGACAGCTTTCCTATTCTTTAACCCTGTCCTGGAGCTCCACTTTCCCAGTGCCCTACCGCACTAGGGAAGAGAGAGGCAGACTGGGAGTATGGATCGACCTGTCAATATTCACTATTTTATGGAATATGTAGTATCAATAGTTATCAATTGCTGAGTAGGCTAATAAATGTAGACTCTTTAAAACTATCACCTGTGGACCGGAGATTATGAGCTCCATTTTTTTTAACATTTACTTATTTATTCCCTTTTGTTGCTCTTGTTATTTTATTATTGTAGTTATTATTGATGTCATTGTTGGATAGGACAGAGAGAAATGGAGAGAGGAGGGGAAGACAGAGAGGGGGAGAGAAAGAAAGACACCTGCAGATGTGCTTCACCGCTTGTGAAGCGACTCCCCTGCAGGTGGGGAGCTGGGGACTCGAACCAGGATCCTGATCCCGGTCCTTGTGCTTTGTGCCACGTGCGCTTAACCCGCTGTGCTACCGCCCGACTCCCTATGAGCTCCTTTTTACAGGTGAGGCAATAGAGGCTCAGAGGTCACACTATTGGTGGCAGTTTTGAGATTTGAACTCACGTCTGACTTTGAGATTAAACCTCACCTATCCGCACTATCTCTTCCTCTTCTCTTACATTCAACCAGTGTCTAGACCTCAGAATCCACACCCAGTCGTTAACTTCCATTCACACTGCCACCACTGTCGATCAGTGTGTTATACCTACTGGTGGTGACTTCAGTACCAAGACCACCAATCTCCTGGGGCCCTCCTTTACACTTCACCATCCCACCTTCCTCTTTTCTCTACCACAGTTACATTCTCAAATTCCTTCATGACTTCCCATTTATTGTGAGGTGAAGCCATATCCTTCAGATGACATCCAAACATCTCACTGTTTAGATGTCATGAGTTTATCTCCCACTGTCCCCTTCCAAAATCTTAAATGAGATGTGTCTCCACAAGGCCTGACATTTAAGAAAAGGCCCTCAGGTGGCTGCTGGTTCAACACGATGCTTTTTACACCTTCAAGGCCCAGTTAAAATAATCTCCTCCATTGTTCTCTCCAAGTAGATATGATTCTTTTCTTAATTTTTTTTATGCCCAAAGTGCTTTGTGTCTGTCTCACCCAGGCAGTTATAATCTTCATTGCTCAGTGTTGAGTGTTTCCCCATTATATTGCCATTTATTTATTTATGCCAACTGGGTGATCGCTGGGACTCATTGTCAGCACTACAAATCCACTGCACCCTGCTGCCATTCTTTTTCTCCTCTTCCTATTTTATTTGCTAGGACAAAGAGAAATTGAGAGGGGAATATATATATATATATATATATATATATATATATATATAGAGAGAGAGAGAGAGAGAGAGAGATGGAGAGAGATGGAGAGATAGAAGGATAGATACGATACCTGCAGACCTGCTTCACCCTGTAGGTGCAGAGCTGGGGCTCAAACCCTAGTATGGTGATATGTGTACTCAGCTGGGTGTGCCACCTTCTTGACCTCTCAGCAAATACATTCTAGTACTTCCAAATGACTCATACTGTCAATCTTTGGTCCTTTCATTTCTCAGGTAACTGAGTTAGAATATCTCTTTTTAAAACAAAAATACTTAAATTCAGAGTCACATTCCTGAAGGAAAACAAAAGAAGGAATGGCACAACACTTCATAGTTCCCTTTAGCTGGTGCGTCATGTCAGGATATCCAGGGGTGGAGATGGTCTGTTGCTAATGTCTAGCTGGAAAAGTAGAGACCTATACAAAGCACTGTATAGAAAACGCGCAGACTCATGGGAGAAGGCCAGAATGTGGAAGGGTCCTTGAAAAACTATTATCAGTTGGTGGCTTAGAAACTCTGTGAAAACTTCCTTCTGAGTCAGGAGACTGGCATAGGACATGGAGCTAATGAACTTCAGCCTGCAGGCCAGATGTCCTGTTTTGACAAAGAATTTTATTGGAACACAGACATGCTCATCTGTTTATGTTGTCTATGGTCCTCCTATCATGACAACAGCAGAGCAGAGTAGTTGAGACAGAGACCATATGGCCTGCAATGCTGCGATGTCTAAAATATTTACTATCTGATTCTTTACAAGAAAAAAAAAATGCTGACCAGGACATTGCTTGTCATGGCTTAAAGAGTTCTCTATCCTGACTTATTCCACCATTATTGTATCCATGGGACATAAACATCCATGAATAAATGATATTTTGACATAATTCTTATTCCTGTTTTTTGTTCAATAACAAAAAATTAAGGCAATGTCTGGAATTTTCATTTCTTTGTATGGCAACTTAGAATATCATGATTTAATCTGGTTTGTTTAAAAAAAGCTCCAAAAAACAATGTCACTTTTATATAAGTAGGAACATGAGAATAAACATAGCAATGATAAACAACTTGTGGATTATCTTGAGAAGTGGCACAGCAAGAAAAGTGTTGGACTTCCAAATATAAGGCTCTGAGTTCGATCCCTAGGAGTACATGTACTACAGTGAGTGATGTCGGGCTGTCTTTCTCTCCTCCTCTCTCTCATTAATAAATGAATAAATAATTTAAAAGAATAAAACTTGTAGGCAAGTAGAAAGCACCATAGACACATACTTTGCACTAATGTGCTATAGTACATGCCACAATGTTAAAAACTTCAGCACACACCACATGTCATAGATGCAATCAGTTGTCATTTATGTTCTGGGGTGGTTGGTTAGCATCTGAAGTGCTCTATTTCAAGAATATTCTCTCAAGAAGTCTTTAGTTAGCATATTTTGAACTCTGTAATTAGGACTCCATCTCTTGAGAGACTCTACTATCATTCTAACTGGCACTCTGGGATGTGCAATTAGCATAAAAAGACAATAGAATTCTTTTTTAATGGTGGAAATGGAAGGTGCTAAGAATGTGTAAGTTGATAAGTTAGGTAGAGATGTCACCTGTGCTTCTGATACCAGGCATATGAATGTGTATACATACATACATATTATCACTTATTGCCCATTGGCATACTATTTTCCTAGTTCTTCTTAGTGATTGCAGAACTCTAAAACCTCATTTGGCAGTTTGGTTCCTAACTCCAGAGCAGTTCTCAACAAAGGCCAAAAACAGTCAGAGAGCCGAAGCCAGACCTTCCACCTTCTGCAACCCACAATGACCTTGGGTTAATACTCCCAAAGGGATAGAGAATAAGAAAGCTGTCAGGGGTGAGGATGGAATATAGAGATCTGGTGGTGGGAACTGTGTGGAGCTGTGCCCCTCCTATCCTACGGTTTTGTTAATGTCTCCTTTTTTAAATAAATAAATAAATAAATAAATAAATAAATAAATAGACAGAGAGCCAGGGCTTCCTTGAGCTTCCAAGAACAATCTGTATATGTGATCCCGGGTGCTAATATACATGAAAGTGTGGCAGAACTCCATCTGACAGTTTGGGTTAATGACCAAAATGCTTTAGCTCAGTTCACCTTGTAAAAAAACTGCTATAACAAAAACTTCTCTTCTGCTGTGGCTGCTGTATATTCACCAGAAGTTATGGTCATTCCTTTGAAATACTATTGAACTGATAAAATTAAAAAACACTGAAGCCAGAGATAGTACAGTGGCAGCACACCATACGTTCATGTCTGAGGCACCATAGGCTCCAGGTTCAATCCCCAGCAACACCATATGTTAGAGCTGAGTAGTGCTCTGATCTCACTCTCTCTCATGAAAATAAACTATTTTTTTAAAAGTTCTTTAAAAACATTATTAAAAATTTTGTATGGGGCCGGGGTGGATAACATAATGGTTATGCAAAGAGACTCTCATGCCTGAGGCTTCAAAATACCAGGTTCAATCCCCCACACGACCATAAGCCTAACTGAGCAGTACTCTGGTTTAAAAAAAAAAAAAAAGATGGGGCTGGAGGTAGATAGCATAATGGTTATGCAGAGACTCTCATGCCTGAGGTTGCAATGTCCCAGGTTCAGTCCCCTGAATTACCATATGCCAGAGCTGAGCAGTGCTCTGGTAAAAAAACAACAACAAACCCCCCCCCAAACTGTATGTGTAACATGTACATTTTAGAAGACTATATTCTTCTATTGAAATAATGAAAAATGATTACAATATTCTCTTATTTTTACTCCCCAGTTGTATCTATGATTAATTTATATTTACTTCTAACTGCTTCAAGTTTACATGTCCCCTAAATGAAAACAAAAGGTTTGCTTTAACAGACCTTTACTTACTCTGGTTGTTATCATGAGTAGGGAAATATGATAGTTTTTTTTTTTTTTTTTAGACTGAAACCTTTTGTCTGGGATCATCAGAAATTGTGTGTTCTAAATACACAACTGATTTTGAGCAGCAGCAACTGTTGGCTTCCACTAGGGCTGCAGCTGGGTTTCTTTCTTTCTTTTTTTAATTTTTATTTATAAAATGGAAATGTTGACAAGACTATAGGATCACAGGGGAACATTTTTACACAATGCCCACCCCCAGAGCTCCATATCCAATCCCCTTCCTTGATAGCTTCCTTATTCTTTATCCCTCTGGGAATATGGACCCAGGATCACTATGGGGTGCAGAAAGTGGAAGGTCTGGCTGGCAGGGATCTGGGGATGGGGGGGGGCTCCAAGATACATGTTGGGGTCATCTGCCCAGGGAAGTCTGGTTGGCATCATGGTAGCATCTGGAACCTGGAAGCTAGGTTTCCACCTGGCTCTCAAACTCCAAAGTCAATCAGAATCACATCACTACAGCTAAGTCCTGTGACTTTGATGCTAGGGAGCCTCAACCCAGAGAAACAGGGAGCTTCTTCAGTGAACTCCAAGGAGAGGAAGAATGGCATATAAAGAAGCCTTTGTGGGCTGGAAATAAGGTAGTTTTTCACGAGTTCATTCATTCATCATCTAAACTGCTCCTAGAACTGTGCTAGGTATTGGGGCAACCATATCAGGCCTCCAAAAATAAGTCTAAAAGGAAAGACCTGGTTATCATCCTTCACAAAATGAATAATCTGTTTTCTTTGTATTCCTGGCCAGTGGGGGTCCAGGAAACAATGTCAGCTAACAAAAAATGATTTGAAATGAATGCAAAAGAGCATTTCAAACACAGGAAAGATAGGTCTGTGCTAGGCTGACCTCCACACAAGGGAGAACCTCGAAGGTAGCTTTGATACGGTTATTAAGTCACACAGAAGCACCTGCCAGAGTCCCAGATCAGGAATGAACTCTGGGCACTCAGAATGGCTGTCTGTGTGCCAGGCTAAGAGGTCAAGCAGAGAACTAGGACGAGGTGAAGCTGGGTGGAAAGGGCTAGGCTCTGGTCCCACTGTCCTTCCATGAGCTACATCTCAGTCATATTGTACTCCTCATCTCCACCACTGCAAATAAAAGCTACACAGAATCACCTAGATACTTTGTTCCCAAGTCCAATTGCAGGACGGAAATCATCAGTCCATGACAGAGAAAAAAGAAGGCACAATAGCAAGGATTTCATCAGTCTAAATGTACATACAATATGTAAAGGGCTGCCTTCACTTTACAAGTTTAGACTTAATGATTTTCTTGGTTTTAAAAAGGTTCATTTTGGGGCTTGGTGGTGGGACACCTGGTTGAGTGCACATGTTACAATGCTCAAGGACCTGGGTCCGAGCCCCTAGTCCCTACCTGCAGGGGGAAAGCTGCAAGGCGCCTCTCTCCCTATTTTCCCCCTTCCCTCTCGTTTTCTGGCTGTTTCTATGCAATAAACAAAGGTAATAAAAAAATTTTCAATGGTTCATTTTATGAATTAATAGTGTAGTGGGGGATTTCTCTTTGTCTCTTTCTCTCAGAGGTACAGAGAGTGACAGAGACTACAGCACCAAACCTGCCTTCAGTTGAGTGGGGGACAAGCTCAAACCTGGACTGTGCACATGGGTGGGTAGGTTTTTGTGTTTTTTTTGTCCCCACTTGGCAGGGCTCGCAAAATAATTCACTTGTTTAGTGTACTGCTTTGTCATGTGTGAACCCAGGTTTAAGCCTGGCCTCGACCACTGAGGGGAGTGTTGGTGCTGTGGTTTGTCACTCTCTGCATTTCTGCCTTTCTGGCTCTATCTGAAAAAAAAATTTTTTTTAATCAAAATAATAAAATAAATCCCATGTGGTCTGGGAGGTTGTGCAGTGGATAAAGCATCGGACTCTCAAGCATGAGGTCCTGAGTTCAATCCCCAGCAGCACATGTACCAGAGTGATGTCTGGTTCTTTCTCTTTCTCCTCCTATCTTTCTCATTAATAAATAAATAGAATATTTAAAAATATAAATAAAATAAAGTAAATCCCTACTTTGCAAAATAAAAATGTAGTAACACAATAAAACAATTAACTTCCCCTAGTTAAAAAAAAAAAGTTGGTCAACAAAGAACCAGGAACTAAAACTCTGGAGAGGTTCTAATCAGGTGGTAAAAGTCTGACAAGTTCAGCCTGTCCAATCCACCGGCACAGGCCCGTTTTGTCTCTACATGTCTGTTAAATATTTTTTGCTACTATGGATGGGACCTATTTGTTCCTTTGTTTAAAAACCACTAGATTTAACATCTTCCCAAAAGTCAGTGGCCCCTCAATACAAGTTCAACCCTCACTGGTTCCTGCAACTCTCAACATAGCAGCAGTGCTGCCCACACTTTGTACACCTTCTCCCTCCTGTCTCTGTGGAGGCTGCTTCTCAGTGGGTCTGCCCTCTCTCCACTTACCTGCAAACTCCTATTTGTTTCTCACTGTCTAGCATCACTTTTCAGTCTGAAGTTTTGTCTAATATTCCCCACTCTCTCTTCTTTACTAAAGGGGAGGCTGGGGACCCGAGTCTTTATGGTGGAAGAAGATGATGGTTTGGTTGAGGATGAAATGTACTGATACCTTCCTTAGGGAATTGTGCAGATGTATCCTTGAGACAATAAAACCCCTGTAAGTCAGCATTTCCTCATATTGGAATTGAAAACTTAAAAAAAAAAAAAGGAATCATTCCCTTTTCTATATTTCTGTGATACTTTATACAAACTTTTAGTGTATTTATTTATTTACATAAAGAGGGAGAGAGAAGCAGAGCACCACTCTGGCTCATGTGGTGTTGGAGATGGAACTCAGGACCTAATGCCTGAGGGTACTGACACTTGAGCCACCACCACCTCCTTGGCCACCTTCTACTGTATTTATAAGAAGCATTTGTTTCTGCCATTCTTTCTTCCAGGATTATAACCCTCCAACACCTACTCTGGTAGCTGAAAAACCAAGAAAACTGAAATATATGCTTTTTATATTGCTATAAGAGAAGAAATGTTTGAGGTAAGCGAGGTCTTACAAAGAAATGGCTACTTTATATGCTCTGAACTCCCGAGATTCAGGATGGCTCCCTCCCAACCTCAAATTCTTCTTGTACCCCTCTCCCTCTTGTGCTTCGAATCCCACCCTCAATGCCTCTTTCCTGTGTGTCAAGTTTACATGAGATAAGTTTATCAGATTCTTTCTTGAGCTCAGGTTTTGATGGAGGAAGGAGAGATCAGGGAATGATTATAAGGAAGGCAGGGAAGAGGCCGCAAGGTGGGCAGAGAGGAAACTCCGAGGAGAAAGCCTGTCTCCCTGCCTTCATGAAGTCTCCCAGAGTGCAAAAGGCACTGATTTCAGAACTGCCTACTTGTACCATCTGGGATGCTTAGATGGGAATCAATGAAGGAGCCAGTAAGGCACAGAAATCACTCTCCTAGCCAGAGATGATGATGATGATGATGATGATGATGATATACACACACACACACACACACACACACACACACATTTAATCAGAGTACTGCTTAGCTCTGGTTTATGGTGGTGCTAGGGGTTGAACCTGGGACCTTTGATACCTTAGGCATGAGAGTCTTCTTGCATAACCATTATGCTCTCTCTTCCCAGTCCCAGAGATGTCTCTCTAGGAAAATGCAAAGACGTCATCTGCCAAGAATGGGTAGAAATACTCACCAGATTGCGGGGGAGGAGAGCACTGGAAGGCAGGGACCAGGTGGAAGGCTGGGGGAGGGGCTGGGGGAGCTGGGGAGGGAGTAGGGCTCAAGGCGGACAGCGAACCAAGGTGTTGCCACTTTAGGGTGTGACAGAGTGGATGGGGACAGGGGTCCGCAGGGGAAGAGAGGGTGAGCAAGGCCTGACCACGGTACCCCAAGGACGCCAGGTAGGAGGCCTTGGCCTTCCGGGAAGCCTGCAGCCGGCCTCCGACTGGGACCCCGGGCACCGGGGAAACTTGTACAGACTTTCTCAGTGCCCGCACGGATACCTCGGGGCGACCAGACAGGCAGGGCGGAGGCCGCGGCCGGCCGAGGGTGCAGACCGGGGGCGCGGGCGTGCGGGTGTGTGCACGAGCGTGGACCCGAGCGACACACACTCACACACACACACTCACACGCCCGCGCCCACGCAGGGCCCCCGGCCGCGCCGCCCAAGCCTTCGCCCCCAGCCCGCTGCGCTCGGGTCCCCGCGCCCGGTGCCAAGTCCCAGCCGACGGCTTCCCGCCACCGCCGCGGGCAGGAGTTGGGGGCTGCGGGGGCGGTGAGGAGAAGACGACGGCAGGGCCTCCCCCACCCTCCACGGCTGTCCGCCAGCCCGTCCTCCCGGGAAGGGGACAGGGAGAAGGTGTCCCGGCTCTTACCGCTCGGGCGGCCAAGTGCGCGGAGCGCCGGCGGGACCTACCCCGCCACGTCGGCAGTGCGGGCCGGGACGCGGCCAGAGGGCGGGCCGCGGGGCAGCAGGGGCGGGCGGGCTGGACTGCCCCGCCCCGCAGCCTCCAGAGGGACTCCGCCTCCGCCTCCCCTCGGCGCCCGGCGCCCGGCGCCCCGCCCCAGTCCGGAGAGCAGCCGGGGACTCCTCGCACCCTTCGCCCCAGATGGGGGCGCTCCGGGAGGCGCTGGATTCCCTCCCCGGGAAGCTTTGCTACTTCAGGTCTGTGTCTGCGGAAAGACCGAGGTGGGGGTGCCGCCCCAGGCTGGGGCGGGTCTTGGGGTTCACCTGGATCCCTTTGCTTCCTTGAAAAAAATCTAGGAAAACCCCACTGGGGAAGGGCCTGTCAAGTTCACCAAGAGTTTGCCATCTCCCGGTTCTGTGGAAAACTTGAGTTTACTTTCCTGTGCTTGTGGAAGTATCTCTCTCTTTTAATAGAAAGCCAGCAGAATAAAAACACTTTCTAGAAGGCCTGTTTGGATTTACAATCCAAAAGCATTGGCTTTAGCCCAAGGTCGCCACGTCTGTGAAGTTGTCCGATGTACAAACATGTTTATGCAGAGGGACAAACGGAATCTGCCTGTCCCACAATGAAGGACTAGAGAAGTCAGCTGTAATACACTCCAAACAATCCTATATACTGTAGTCATTACAAAACTAAAACTACTCATCCGATTCGTTGACAGGGAAGGAGGGCAGGGCTTACCTAAATATATATATATATATATAGAGAGAGAGAGAGAGAGAGAAAGAGAAAGAGAGAGAGAGAAAAAACCTTGTCTGTGTATAGTATAAACTTGCTCTTGAAAAATAATCTGCTAATAAATTAGGAGGAAAATACAACTATCAAAACAGGGATTCCTTGAGCTTTCTAGTTGTGACTGCTAGTACTTTATATTCAGGTGTGACAGGTGTGTTTTGGTGAAACACTTGACTTCTGTACCTGCTGCCTAGGATCACAAACCCCACTGCCATTGGCACAGTCCAATGAGATTCCCTTTTAAAGAGCTGGTTCCCTTTTCTCCTTTAACCCTAACCATCCCTTTCCTATAAGAGTATAGAAAACAATCCTAGCAGTCAGCTTTATTGCTAACTTAAAAATTGTGGTTCTTTATACTTAGCAGAGTTTGTTTCAAAACTAGATATATTTTAGCCATTTAAAAGAATATTTGGGTGGGGAGATAGCCTAATGGTTATGCAAACTGGCTCTCATGCCTGAGGCTCTCAGGTCCCAGGTTCAACCCCCCTACACCACCATAAACCAGAGCTGAACAGCGCTGTGGCAAAAAAAAAAAAAAAAAAAAAAGAATATTCATTAAAACACACAGAAAAGAAAAAGAATAGAATGGCAAACATGTATTTGGGTAAAACAAGTTGAGAATACTATGACTATTATTTTATTTAAAGCATTGTATATTTTGTCATATATATTTTAGAATCTCTTTAAAAATGGTGTCATATATATATGTATATATATATGAATGGCAGAGTCATGGAGAGTGAAAGAGAAGACAGAAAGGGATAGAGATGAGAGAAACACATGCAGCACTGCTTCACCACTTGTGAAGCTTTCCCCATTGTAGGTGAGGCTCAGGGCTTGAAGCTGGGTCCTTGAAGCTGGGTCCTTGCACACTGTAATGTATACACTCTACCTGGTGTGCCACCACCTAACCCCTTTAGATCTGTTTTGAAGCCCTGTCTCTTTCCTCCTCTGTCTTCTCTAGAGGTAGCAGCTGTGTCAAGCTTGTTATACACCCTATCCACAGTGGGGCAGTCCCTACCATTGCTACTTTGTAGGGAGAACAAGTTCCTGGAGTGGCCCACAAGAGAGCTTATAATGACATTCCTGACAGAAGTGACCAGTGATGATGGAGTTTTCAATTCTTTCACTATGATTTGAGTTATTTCTAGTAAAAACTTTCTCTGAAAAATTAAAATTTTGCCTAGGAACAAGCTAGCTTAACGTATTCCACTCAGTATAATTCTTAGTATAATTCTAGAATATTAGTACTCAGTATAATTCTAGAATATTAGGGTCAAAGGAGAGCTTAGCTTACTTACCCAGATGTTAGACTCTTACAGGTTAACCAAGGAACTCTACCATACATAAATAAAGTAAGACTGTCCATGTAGTGACCTGAGAGGTGGGGTAGTAGTAGACTAAGTGTTGGGCCCTCAGGCATGAGGTCCCTAGTTCAATCCCTGGCATCACATGTGCCAGAGTGATGCTCTGGTTCTTTCTCACGCTTTGTGCCACGTGCGCTTAACCCACTGTGCTACCACACGACTCCCTTGGTTCTTTCTCTTATTAGTAAATAAATACACATTTTAAAATAAACTAATAATTTAAAAAGACTGTCCATGTAGACACTGACTTTAAGAACTGTGAGAAATAACTTTCTTTTGTTTATAAGCCTCCCAGTCTATGGCATTTTGTTATAACAGCACAGATTAAGACAGTCCTTAGAACATAGAATTTGATCAAATGGCATACGATATTAGATGTATATAGTATATATATGCAAACAGGACAACTAAACAGAAAATGATAAATAAATAGAACTATCCTTTATTTCTTCTATTCAAAGATAATAGAAAAATGACTTTCTCTATGTCTCAGTATATGAATATAAAGCTTCATGTTAGTTTCCTATGGTGACCATGATAAAATCTGCCATGTGAGGTGAATTAAAATAGTAGAAATGTGTTTCCTCAGAGGTCTGGAGGACACAAGTCCAAAAATAAGATTTTGGCAGGACTACCAGCTTCTGATGTTTCCAGTTATTCCTTGGCTTGTGGCTGCCAAATTCTGATTTCTTCCTGTTTCCTTATGGCCTGCTCTTCTCTCTTAGTGTCTCTCCTCTGTGCGCTAATATACCCTGGACTATGCTGTTTGCGAAGGCAGCATGGGGGTGGGTGGGTGGTGGTGCACCTAGTTGTGCACACATAGTACAAAGTGTAAGGACCACATAAGAATCCCAGTTCGAGCCACTTCCTCCCCAACGACAGGGGGGTCGCTTCTTCAGGTGTCTTTCTCTCCCTCTCTATCCTCCTCTCCCCTCTCAATTTCTCTCTGTCCATCTGAAAAATTAAAAAAGAAAAATGGCCACAGGAGCAGTGGATTCATAGTGCAGGCACCAAACCCCAGTGATAACCCGAGAGAGAGAGAGAGAGAGAGAGAGAGAGAAGGTAGCATGGGCTGAGTTGAAGCAACAACTGCATTGCCTGGGTTCAAACCATGGTACCATCACTGGCCAGCAGCAACCTCTAATCAGTCTACCTCTAATCAGCAACCTCTAATCGGTCTACTCCCTCTACCTTTCCATCAAGTATATAATGCCAGTACTTATCACCTAGTGCCTTTATAAGAGCTAAGTGAGTCAATATTTCTAAAACACACAGAACAATGCCTGACAAGAAGGTAACCATATGTAAATATCACACAGGTCAGATTTTATGCAAATGATATCACATCCTTGGATTTCTTAATAGTATATCCTGCAGTCTTTCCACCTTGACATTTAAAAATGGAAGGCTTGGGAGTCGGGCTGTAGCGCAGCGGGTTAAGCGCAGGTGGCGCAAAGCACAAGGACCTGCATAAGGATCCCGGTTCGAACCCCAGCTCCCCACCTGCAGGGGAGTCGCTTCACAGGCGGTGAAGCAGGTCTGCAGGTGTCTATCTTTCTCTCCCCCTCTCTGTCTTCCCCTCCTCTCTCCGTTTCTCTCTGTCCTATCCAACAACGACAACAACAATAATAACTACAACAATAAAACAACAAGGGCAACAAAAGGGAATAAATAAATAAATAAAATAAAATAAAATGGAAGGCTTGCACAGAATTCCAAAGCCTCTGACTTTCAGGACTTCTTTGTCAATCACCATTCCGGCTACTTTATCTGCGTTATCTTCTGTTAACATCACAATACTCCCAGCTAAAGGGCAGGTTAAGCAACTTTCTGGAGGCCGCTCAGCTGAGTGGCAGAGTTCAGCTACCACTGTCTCTTCCACTGCCCTGCTGTCTTCTAAATTACCAGATGTTTCTATTTCTCTTTCTCATTCTCATTCTCTTTCTCTCTCTCTCCCTCCCTCCCTCCAGGATTGTTGCTAGGGCTTGATGCTGACACTAAATATCCACTGCTCCTAGCAGTCACTATTTATTTACTTATTTATTCCCTTTTTGTTGCCCTTGTTGTTTTATTGTTGTAGTTATTATTGTTGTCTATCTTTGTTGTTGGATAGGACAGAGAGAAATGGAGAGAGGAGGGGAAGACAGAGAGGAAAGATAGACACCTGCAGACCTGCTTCACTGCCTGTGAAGCGACTCCCCTGCAAGTGAGGAGCAGAAGGGAGCTCAAACCCGGATCCTTACATTAGTCCTTGCTCTTTGAGCCATGTGCGTTTAACCCGCCCGACTCCCCCTAGCAGTCATTTTTACCATGTTATTGGAGAGGACAGAGAGAAACTGAGAGAGAAGGGGGATGTAGAAAGAGAGAGAGAGATACCCGCAGACCTGCTTCGCTGCTTGTGAAGCATCCCTTCTGCAGGTAGGGAGCTTGGAGTTCAAACCCAGATCCTTGCGTATGTCTTGTGCTTCATACTATGTGCGATTTTTAAACAAAAATTTTATTTATAAAAAGGAAACATTGAAAAAACCATAGGAAAAGAGGGGTACAACTTTGCACAATTCCCACCACCAGACCTCTGTATCCCATCCCCTCCCCTGATAATTTCCCTATTCTTTCTTTTTAATATTTATTTATTTATTCCCTTTTGTTGCCCTTGTTGTTTTATTGTTGTAGTTATTATTGATGTCGTCGTTGTTGGATAGGACAGAGAGAAATGGAGAGAGGAGGGGAAGACAGAGAGGGGGAAGAGAAAGATAGACACCTGCAGACCTGCTTCACCGCCTGTGAAGTGACTTCCCTACAGGTGGGGAGCCAGGGGCTTGACCCGGGATCCTTACGCTAGTTCTTGCACTTTGCGCCACCTGCGCTTAACCCGCTGTGCTAACGCCTGACTCCCAGCTTTCCTATTCTTTATCCCTCTGGGAGTATGGACCCAAGGTCATTGTGGGATGCAGAAGGTTGAAGGTCTGGCTTCTGTAATTGCTTCCCTGCTGAACATGGGCACTATGTGCGCTTAACTAGGTATGCCACTGCCTGGCTCCCTCTCTTTCTCGCTGTAGTGGTGGTGGTGTTATTTCCACAAAAACACTTCTCAGACTACTTAACTGTTCTTTTATACCTTCTCAACTTTGAGTTATTTTTGGGAGGCCTTGCCCATGCCAAACCTATGAAGAAATTCTCCCATGCACCTTAAAGACTGACTTTAGGAGAGACAGACAAAGGCAAAATGCCACTCTGTCATGTGCAGTGCCAGGATCCAGTCCTGGGTTTCATCTCTGTAAGTCTTGTACTCTGCCCTCTGAATCACTTCCTCCACCACCTTCCCCCATATTTTCTTTCAAAATGCAACTTCTCCATTTGAATGTAGCACATAGATTTGAAAGTTAACTACATTTGATGTGATAAGATATGCTTAAAAAAAAAAAACTTCTCAGAGTTCTAGTAATCTTGACAAGAGTATTCTCCTTATTCCAAACACGAGTTCCTGACATAATGCTCCAATAAGCATTTTATTTTATTTTATTTTATTTTTGCCTCCAGAGTTATTGCTGGAGCTCAGTGCCTGCACCACGAATCCACTGCTTCTGGAGGCCATCTTTTTCCCTTTTTTTGCCCTTGTTTTATTGTTGTTGTGGTTACTATTATTGTTGTTGTTGGATAGGACAGAGAGAAATGGAGAGAGGTGGGGTAGGCAGAGAGGGAGAGAGAAAGATAGACACCTACAGACCTGCTTCACTTCTTGTAAAGCAACCCCCTGCAGGTGGGGAGCCGCGGGGTTCGAACTGGGATCCTTACGCTGGTCCTTGCACTTTGCACCATGTGCACTTAACCCGCTGCACTAATTTCTGACCTCCCAGTAAGCATTTTATTTTAAACAGCATGACAATTCTTTTTTTTTTCTTTCCAAAACAGCATTTTAAGGTATTAAGAAAATAGAGTAGGAATTTACATTTCTCATGCTTCTTCTTCTTCTTCTAGCGTTTGCCCTTCTTCCGTAGCCAGTCAACAGCGTCAGGTTGAAAGCTGTCAGGAGCTGCTTGTTGCTGGCTTTGAAAGTGACTGGGATCCATGTGGATTCAGTCAGCTAGGAAGGATCGTCAGTTTCCCCAATGAATGGGTACTCACGGGATGCACCACGAGAAGGTCGATCCAATGCATCCCATGTCTCATGCTAATGAATTTGGTCAGGTGGTTAACTTAGAGAAATTTAAATGCCTACTAGGGAAAGATATAACCAGGTAGGGGTGGGGGGTGGATCAACTGGAGAAGCAATTACATAAGCCAGATCTTCCACCTTCTGGACCCCAGAACGAATTTAGGTCCATACTCTGAGAGAAGGAGAAATGTTAGAGTAAAATGACCAGAGGGCTCTGAACTCCAATTCCAACAGGGGCCAGAGAGAGGAGAGGGGGGAAAAAAGACACTCAAAAGTGACTTAGAAAGGAACAGAAGTCAGAACCATAGAAAAAGTATGTGTGTGTGTTAATAGAAATAATATTCAATACATATGTGTGATCTTGGGAGAACTATTGCAGTTTCCAGTGGATGGAATGGGGATACAGAACTCTGGTGATGGGGAAGGTGTGGAATTATACCCTTGTTATCTTATTTTTTTGTAAATCAATATTAAATCACAAATAAAAATTTAAAAGAAAGAAAGAGACTTAAATGTCCCCCCCCCCACCAGAGCACCTTTCAGCTCCTCTCAGCTCTGATTTATGGTAGTGCTGAGGATTAAATCCGGGACTTTTGGTGCTTCAGCCATGAAAGCCTTTTTATATAACCATCCTGCTATCTCCCCTACTGTTAAATGCTCTTTTCAATATATATATATATATATTTTTTTTTTTAATTCTTACTATGATTTTTTAGCACTTTATTGAAGAAATGCTGATTCACAGGGTACATGTCCACATTTCTCCAACATGAGTGTGAACACATCTCTTCTACCAAACCATCATCTTCTTCTGCTGGAGAGCACTGGATCCCCAGCACTTCCCAAATAGTCCCCAGTTGCCCTTCCACCCCACTGGGTCTTTTGATGGTGTATGAGAGACCATAGTCCATTCAGGTTACCTCCTGTGTCATTCCTTCTTCTGTTACTTATGTTCTACCTGTGAGATCAGCTGGCATTCATTTTCCTTCTTCTGGCTTATTTCAATTAATTAATTCTTTCCAGTTCCACCCATGTTGTTGCAAAAGAGACAATATCATTATTTCTCACTGCTGAATAATATTCCATAGCATGCGTACATCACAAGTTCCTTAACCATTCATCTGTTGTTGAACAATTGGGTTTCTTCCAAATTCTGGCTATTGTATGGTGAGACAGAAATCTGCTGTGATGTGTGTGTGTGTGTGTTTTCTTAAAATTTTTTTTAAAAGTGTTGTTTAGCATTGCTTAACACCCCCTCAAACAAGTCCTGCCTCTGCTTTGCCTGGTTCACAGATCTGGTTTCCCAGTGTCACGGATATCTGCTCATCTTTAGTTGTCTCCTTTTGCTGGTTCAACAGAGATCCATCCACTCCTTGCTGACCCTCCTCAGGTCTGAGGAGACCAAATTTCCTGTTTTGATTCATGAGTCAGAATGAGTTGTAAGAAGCTGGTCTTTCCTTTCCTCCTAAAAGCAGAAGTGATCCTATTGAGACACCTCACTTAACCACCAGTCAGACTGTTGGGTGTGAGCCTGTTTGTGTTAATAAAGATAAGACAGTATCAGACATAGATACTGATTATAGAGATAGCTTTTAAATTCATATATTCAGTTCTTTACAGAACCTCAAATCAGGAGTTTAGTCTTAGGCAGAGGGTATTTTTGCTTCCCAAAGCATCTGCTTCACCAAACATCGTTTCATATCAACTCCTGTTTATATCCTTATAAATGTATTCAAAGTGACTCTTAGAGAATTAACTGTTAATTAGTACTGCAGGATCTTATTGCTATTTATTATTCTTGAATTAAAAAAGAAGACAAATATTGTAATAATATCACATGTTGGTCAAGTGTGGGGAAATAGGAAGTTCTAGGTGTGGCTAAATATACATCAGCTACTAAACTCAGATTGAAAGTGGATTTTTTTTTAATAACAAATCTTGGGCCTAAACTGATTTTAAAATATTTTGTCTAGTTAAAATAATGTTCCAAAATTACTTGATAATGGTAGTTGCTATCATTTTTTAAATGTTAAATATGAATGATCCTAATAAGAAAACAAGCGAGATTCAATAACTTTCTACTCTGGTGACAATTTACCACTCAGGCTGTAAAGTCTTACAGATAAATACTACCTTAGGAGAGTGTCTTTCTACACACTGAAATTGTCATAAACTGCTTGACCATAAGAATTTATTAAGAAAATATTGATAACTATTTTTGTCTGGAGCCCAGAAAAGCCTGCTAAGCCATGTGCTCATTCACGTGACCTTTGAAAGGAAATTCATACGCAGAAGTAATTCCAGTAAGGTCCAACACAGATGGCATGAAACATTTTCATGGTATTGCTCTACTTACAAACTAAAGACTTGCATTTTCTCAAATGCTTACTTTTTCATGCATTCAGAAGCTATTCTCTCCTGAGAAAGAAATCTTGGTGAGTAAGAAGGCTTTTGTGTTTTCTTTTCAAGTTAAGGCAGACAGAAGATGCAAATGATTAGACTGAAAAATAGGTAATGTTTCTTTGAAAATGTTGTAAGATGCTTTGGTATCTTTTTTTAAATGTTGAAATTGTCCTTTGAAGTATGTAAAAAAGCTAACATTTGGTGTCTTTGTGACTTCCTTGAAAAGATATTAAAGTAACTAACACTCATGACCATTCTTAAGAGGAAAAAAAAAAGTTATTTCTTTTGCTTTTATTACATTATTTGTTTTCAGTAACCTTTATAATCACTCATGCTACTGATGATTCACCTGTCCTGCTATGGATTATTATAGTAGACCGAGTGCTTTGTTTCCCTTTTGTTTACTTGTATTTTGAAAATACATTTTGAAAGTAAGGATTGTGCCACTCCTAGTCACATTTATATCCCCAGTGTCTTAATACCTAGCCCAGTTCTGCCACATATTCCGAATAAGCATTTACCAAACGGAGGAGGAAGTGGCAGGGACCAGCCCGATACATGACTTTCCCTTCAATCTTTCACCTAAACTCTAGCAAATAAAGCATGTTTCTCTTGCATTTGTCTGTTGACTTCATTATGGAATTACACTTACCTCATTTAGTGTTTCTCTGGCTTCTCTTCCTGGTTGTTTTAATTTTCGTAGATTCTAGTCACCATTGTTCCCTTCCCCCCTTAGAAATAGAGCTTCTACCGCTTCTTTTCTCCCTCTTTGCATTTTTGCTATAAAGGATAAGATCTTTCATCTTTTATTTACTTTTGGAGGAAAAATGTGGTGAACTCTCTAATCTGCTGTTTTCGTTTTTCTTTTTTCTTCTTCCCCACCCAACATAAAAGTTCCCAACTTCCTTCTTCAGTGTATATGCTAGGAACAGCTGAAGGAATAAACACCCCTAGAGGAATATTTTGTGTTTGGAGAGGAGAAAAGACAGGATGACGGTGCACATGGTGGGACACACACATTACAGTGTGCAAGGACCTGGGTTCCAGCCCCTGGTCCCCACCTGCAGGGGGAAGCTTCACAAGTGGTGAAAGGAGTGTTGCAGGTGTCCCCCGACTCCCCGACATCGCTCTCTGCCTCTATAAACAATAAATAAATACAAAAATAATTTTTTAAAAAAGAAAGAACTAACCTTAACTGATATGCCTACATGATAACAAACTTTCAGGTTTCTGATTGCAGACACTACAGGAAACCTCTGAGTGGATTCTCACCCATGGTCTTCATATTCACCTTTATGTGGAAGCTCTCTCTAACATGTATATTAATACTCCAAATCATACAAGGACATTTCTCAAATATTTAGTACTAAATATATAGACTGAGCTAGATTGAGGAACTTTTCTGTCAATTCCCACTTAAAACATTTTTTCCCCGTAATCGTTAAAGGAGGTTGAATCTTGTCAAATGCTTTCTCTACATCTATGAAAACAATCATCTGAGTTTTGGTTTTCTGTTTGTTGCTGTAATGGATTACATTAGCGTGTGCATATTGAATCATTTCACTGGGGCAGTCATGGTCTACAGGGCAGTGACTGACATGTGGGTGCGACCTCTCACCTCCCGGTGGTAGTTATCTTTCATATAGTAGTTCATCAACAATACATTTTTAGGTGCTTCATTCTGTGTCTTTTTAAAAAGTCCATTTCCACAACCCAAGAAGTTGTGTAGCAGGTTGAACTCACTAGTTGCATGCATGAAGTCTCAAGCTCATTCCTGGCACTGCAAAGTGATGGTCTAATTCTCTCTCTCTTGTTAATAAGTAAAGCTTTAGAAATAAGTAAATATTCCTCAATTTAAAAAAATCCACTTGAGTTGGGAAAACAGCATAATGGTTATTCAAAGAACCTTTCATGCCCAAGGCACCAAAGGTTCCAAATTCAGTCCCAGCACCACCATAAACCAGAGCTGAGCAGTGTGCTGGTTAAAAGAATAAAAATAAAAGCAAATAAAAAGTTATTTTTACCACATATATAACTTAAAATCCACTCTCCTCTTGATACTTAAGTAACTTTAAATAACTTGGTCTGTTGGGACAGGATAGTGGTTATACAAAAAGACTTGCCTGAAGCTCTGAGGCCCCCCGGTTTAATCCCTAGCATCACGGTAAACCAGAGCTGATCAGTACTGTGGTCTTGGTCTCTCTCTCTCTCTCTTTCTCTCTGTTTCTCTCACATTAAAATAAATACATAAATGAAAAAATATAAAACTTTAAATAATGTTTTATTTATTTTTATTATTTAATTATTTATTGAAGAAAGGAGACATTAACAAAACCGTAGGATAGAAGGTGTATAACTCCACACAATTCCCACCACCCGATCTCCATATCCCATCCCCTCCCCGATAGCTTTCCCATTCTCTGTCCCTCTGGGAGCATGGACCCAGGGTCGTTGTGGGTTGCAGAAGGTGGAAGGTCTGGCTTCTGTAATTGCTTCCCGGCTGAACATGGGCGTTGACTGGTTGATCCATACTCCCAGTCTGCCTCTCTCTTTCCCTAGTAGGGTGTGTCTCTGGGGAAGTAGAGCTCCAGGACACATTGGTGTGGTCATCAGTCCAGGGAAGTCTGGTCAGTATCCTGCTGGCCTTTGGAACCTGGTGGCTGAAAAGAGAGTTAACATACGAAGCCAAACAAACTGTTGAGCAATCATGGACCTAAAGGCTGGAATAGTGCAGATGAAGTGTTGGGGGGGGGGGTACTCACTGCAGACTCTTGTGTACTTCTGCTTTCAGGTACATATTTTGCCCTAGTTTATGGATACCTGTGAACATATGCTCTATCTCCTGGAACCTGGTGTATAGCTAGGTTTTGGGACTTTGTTAGGAAGTGAACCACCTGGAATGGAATTAGAGAATACTATGAAAGGAAAGGTCTCACCCGAGTGATGAAGCTGAAGGGTTGTCATTCCACACCTGAAGTCTCTAGACACAGTCTGAAGTGAAGCATGCTGAGGTGGCACTCATTGTGTTGATTGGGTTGCGATCCTTGGATGCAATATTATTTGATTTGGATTGAGAGAAGCATGCAGAAAAGTGGGCCCCACCCCAAGGTTCCAGGACTGGGGGAAATATAGGCTCTATAGTGGAAATGTGAGGTTCCTGCTGTCTTAGGGTTCAAGAAGGCAATGGATAGTTATTGTTATCATCACATTATTTGGTAATTGGGTTAACTTTGCAAAGTCCCTTTGTTAGGGTTTGTTGTATAATACCCAGCATCTTGTATATAGCTGTGCCACCGGTTGGTTCTGTTCTACCTGGTCTAGGCTTTTGAGAGAGTCCACATATCAAAGACTCAGGCTGTGTATTAAAAAGACTCAGTCTGCGTTTTAAAAAGTCTGAGACATACAATTTTCCCCTCTCATATTAATTAAATAGTGGTTTATATGACTACACTTTAATAGGAGTGTACATAAACACCATTCCTACCACCAAACGAATTGTGTCCCATTCCACCCCCACACCCCAACACCCCACTGCCCACCACAGGGGTTTTTTTGTTGGTGCCCTACTCAACTTTAAATAACTTTTACAGTGGCGCTATCTGAGCTGAGTTTTATAGCTCCATGGCTTTAAGTTCTTTTTGAGCAAATTTTTGTGAGTGGCATAACACAGGAGTCAAATTTCATTCATTTGCATGTACATAATGGGCTTTCCGGGATGCATTGGATCGACCTTCTCTTGGTGCATCCCGTGAGTACCCATTCATTGGGGAAACTGACGATCCTTCCTAGTTGACTGAATCCACATGGATCCCAGTCACTTTCAAAGCCAGCAACAAGCAGCTCCTGACAGCTTTCAACCTGACGCTGTTGACTGGCTACGGAAGAAGGGCAAACGCTAGAAGAAGAAGAATGGGCTTTCCCAATACAGTTTATTGACTGTCCTTTCTCCATTGAATATTTTGGTTCTGTTGTACAGTATTACTTGATTGGTATACTTTGGTTTATTTCTAAGCTCTTGATTCTGTTCCATTTATCTTTGTATAGGTCTTGATTCTGTTCCATTTGTCTTTGTATAGGTCCTTATGACAGTAACATACTGCTTTGACTACTTTGTTGTTTTTTTTTTCCACTACCAGAGTTCCATATTCCATCCCTTCCATATGGAAACTTTCCTGTTCTTTATCCTTCTGGGAGTATGGACCCAGGATCAATATGGGGTGCAGAAGGTGGAAGGCCTGGCTTCCATAATTGCTTCTCCGCTGGACATTTCTTTTTACTCATATTTTTTATGATAGTCTTAGAGGGTAGACTATGGCAGACACTATCTTTTTTTTTTTTTTTTTGCCTCCAGGGTTCTTGCCAGGGCTTGGTGCCTGCACCATGAATCCACTGCTCTTGGAGGCCATTTTTTCCCCCTTTAGTTACCCTGGTTGTTTTACCATTGTTGTGGTCATTATTATCGTTATTACTGATGTCATTGTTGTTGGATAGGACAAAGAGGAGGGGGAGAGAAAGATAGACACCTGCAGACCTGCTTCACCACCTGTGAAGTGACTCCCCTGCAGGTGGGGAGCCTGGGTGGGGCTGGAACTGGGATCTTTCTGCTGGTTCTTGCTCTTTGCGCCACGTGCGCTTAACCCACTGAGCTACCGCCTGACCCCCAGACACTATCTTTTAAGCCATGAATATGCTGGTCCACTCTCTACTAATCTTCAGGGTTCCTGCTAAAAATTCTTCTGAGAGTCTACATTTGCTGTCTTTTTTTTTTTTAATAATTTATTTCTTTATTGGGGAATTAATGTTTTACATTCAACAGTAAATAACAATAGTTTGTACATGCATAACATTCCCCAGATTCCCATTTAACAATACAACCCCCACTATGTCATTCATCATCTTTCATGGACCTGCATTCTCCCCACCCACCCACCCACCCCAGAGTCTTTTACTTTGGTGCAATACTCCAATTCCATTTCAGGTTCGACTTGTGTTTTCTTTTCTAATCTTGTTTTTCAACTTCGGCCTGAAAGTGAGATCATCCCGTATTCATCCTTCTATTTCTGACTTATTTCACTCAACATGATTTTTTCAAGGTCCATCCAAGATCAGCTGAAAACGGTGAAGTCACCATTTTTTACAGCTGAGTAGTATTCCATTGTGTATATATACCACAACTTGCTCAGCCATTCATCTGTTGTTGGACACCTGGGTTGCTTCCAGGTTTTGGCTATTACAAATTGTGCTGCCAAGAACATATGTGTACACAGATCTTTTTGGATGGATGTGTTGGGTACCTTAGGATATATCCTCAGGAGGGGAATTGCAGGGTCATAGGGTAGGTCCATTTCTAGCCTTCTGAGAGTTCTCCAGACTGTTCTCCACAGAGGTTGGACCAATTGACATTCCCACCAGCAGTGCAGGAGGGTTCCTTTGACCCCACACCCTTTGCAGCATTTGCTGCTATTACCTTTTCTGATGTATGACATTCTCACAGGAGTGAAGTGATATCTCATTGTTGTCTTGATTTGTATTTCTCTGACAATCAGAGACTTGGAGCATTTTTTCATGTGTTTCTCGGCCTTTTGGATCTCTTCTGTGGTGAATATTCTGTCCATGTCCTCCCCCCATTTTTGGATGGGGTTATTTGTTGTCTTGTTGTTGAGTCTGGCAAGCTCTTTATATATGTTGGTTATTAAACTCTTATCTGATGTATGGCATGTAAAGATCTTCTCCCATTCTGTGAGGGGTCTCTTGGTTTGGGTAGTGGTTTCTTTTGCTGTGAAGAAGCTTTTTAATTTGATGTAGTCCCATAGGTTTATACTTGCCTTAGTCTTCCTTGTAATTGGATTCGTTTCATTGAAAATGTCTTTAAAATTTATGCGGAAAAAAGTTCTGCCAATATTTTCCTCTAAGTATCTTGATAGTTTCTGGTCTAACATCCAAGTCCTTGATCCACTTGGAATTTACTTTTGTATTTGGTGAAATACAGTGATTCAGTTTCATTCTTCTGCATGTTTCAACCCATTGTTTCCAACACCATTTGTTGAAGAGACTCTGCTTTCCCCATGTAATAGTCTGGGCCCCTTTGTCAAAGATTAGATGTCCATACGTGTGGGGCCTCATTTCTGGGCTCTCAGTTCTATTCCACTGGTCAGTGTGTCTGTTCATGTTCCAGTACCAAGCAGTTTTGATGACAATGGCCCTGTAATACAGTTTGAGATCTGGGAGTGTGATGCCTCCGGTTCTGTTCTTTTTTCTCAAGATTGTTTTGGCAATTCTAGGTCTCTTCTGGTTCCAGATAAACATTTGTAGCATTTTTTCTATTCTCCTAAAAAATGTGCTTGGGATCTTGATGGGGATAGCATTAAATTTGTAGATGGCTCTGGGTAATATATTCATTTTGATGATGTTAATTCTTCCAACCCATGAACATGGAATATCTTTCCACTTCTTTGTGTCTTTTTCAATTTCTTTGAGTAGTGACTCATAATTTTCAGTATACAGGTCTTTCACTTCCTTGGTTAGATTTACTCCTAGATATTTTATTGTTTTTGTTGCTATAGAAGAAGGAACTGATTTCTGGATTTCAATTTCTTCTAACTTAGTGTTTGCATAGAGGAATGCCACTGACTTTTGAATGTTAATTTTATAGCCTGACACCTTACTGTATTGCCTGATGATTTCCAAAAGCTTCTTGCTGGATTCCTTAGGTTTTTCCATGTATACTATCATGTCATCTGCAAATAAGGAGAGTTTGACTTCTTCTCTTCTAATCTGTATGCCTTTAATTCCTTGCTCCTGCCTGATTGCTATGGCAAGAACTTCCAACACTATGTTGAATAGTAATGGTGATAGTGGGCAGCCCTGTCTAGTACCTGATCTGAGGGGAAATGCTTCCAGTTTTTCACCATTGAGTATAATGTTGGCTGTAGGTTTGCTATATATAGACTCCACTATCTTCAGGAATTTTCCATCTATTCCCATTTTTTGTAGTGTTTTGATCATAAAGGGATGTTGTATTTTGTCAAAGGCTTTCTCTGCATCTATTGATATGACCATGTGGTTTTTGGTCTTGCTTTTGTTGATGTGGTGGATCACATTGATTGATTTACGTATATTAAACCAACCTTGCATGCCTGGGATAAACCCCACTTGGTCATGATGAACAATCTTTTTGATATACTGCTGTATCCGGTTGGCTAGAATTTTGTTCAATATTTTTGCATCTATGTTCATCAGAGATATTGGTCTGTAGTTTTCTTTTTTGGTTGTGTCCCTGTCTGCTTTTGGTATCAGGGTGATGTTGGCTTCATAGAAGCTGGCAGGGAGTATTCCAGTGTCTTCAATCTTCTGGAAGACTTAAAAGTAGAGGTATTAGTTCTTCTTTGAAAGTTTTGTAGAATTCATTTGTAAAACCATCTGGTCCAGGACTTTTATTTTTGGGGATATTTTTGATAACTGTTTCAATTTCATTAGCTGTGATGGGCCTGTTCATGTTATCCACTTCCTCTTGACTTAGTTTTGGAAGTTGGTAGGTATCTAGGAAATCATTCATTTCTTCCAGGTTCTCTAGCTTTGTGGCGTATAGTTGTTCATAGAAGCCTCGCGTGATATGTTGAATTTCTGCAGTGTCTGTTGTGATATCTCCTCTTTCATTTACTATCCGATTTATTTGGGTCTTCTCCCTTTTTTGTTTTGTGAGTCTGGCTAAAGGTTTGTCGATTTTGTTTACTCTTTTGAAGAACCAACATTTACTTTCATTGATCTTTTGTATGGTTTTCCTATTCTCAATGTTATTTATTTCTGCCCTAACTTTAGTGATTTCTGTCCTTCTGGTTGCTTTAGGATTCCTTTGTTGTTCTTCTTCTTCTAGGTCTTTAAGATGTCCAAGCAGGCTGTTTATTTGTGCTTTTTCTTGTTTCCTAATGTGTGCTTGTATAGCTATGAACTTCCCTCTTAGGACTGCTTTAGCTGTGTCCCAAATATTTTGATAGCTTGTGTCTTCATTTTCATTGAACTCTTGAAACATTTTGATTTCTTCCTTGATTTCCTCTTTGACCCAGAAGTTGTTAAGAAGTGTACTGTTGAGCTTCCACATTTTGGCACTGTTACTAATCTTTTGTTGATTGTTAAGTGTTACTTTAATTCCACTGTGGTCTGAGAAGATGCTTGAGATGATTTCAGTGCTCTTGAATTGGCTGATGCTGTCTTTGTGGCCTAACATATGGTCTATCTTTGAGAATGATCCATGTGGATTTGAGTAAAATGTGTATTCCAGTTTCTTGGGATGAATGACTCTGAAAATGTCCAATAGTTCTAGTTTATCTATCTCTTCATTTAGCTCCCTTACGTCTTTATTGATTTTCTGCCTGGATGATCTGTCAAGTTGAGAGAGTGGGGTGTTGAAGTCCCCTACTATGATTGTGTTACTGTTAATATATTGCTGTAGCTCTTTCAGTAGAAGTTTGATATATTTAGATGGCTTCTCATTGGGTGCATAGATATTAATAATTGTTAAGTCCTCTTGATTGACTGATCCTCTGAGCATTAAGTAGTGTCCATTCCTATCTTTTTTAATCTTATCTATTTTAAAGTCTATCATGTCAGATATGAGAATAGCTGTTCCTGCCCTTTTTTGTGGGCCATTGGCTTGTATGATAGTTTTCCATCCTTTCACTTTAAGTCTGTGTTTGTCTTGTTGAGTTAGGTGAGTTTCCTGTAGACAGCATATTGTTGGGTTGTGTTTTCTGATCCATCTTCCTACTCTGTGTCTTTTAATAGGTGAATTCAGGTCATTGACATTTATTGATATCAAAGATTGAAGATATTTTAACGCCATTCTTGTAGAGTTTTAGAGTGTTTTGATATATGTCCTATTTGTGGTGGTCTGATTGTTTATAGGAGACCTTTCAGAACTTCTTTCTGGGCAGGCTTGGTGATAGTTGATTCCTTCAACTGTTGCTTATCTGAGAAGGTTTTGATGCCTCCATCTAGTCTGAATGACAGTCTAGCAGGATATAGTATTCTTGGCTGAAAGCCTTTCTCATTGAGCACTCGATAGATATCTTGCCATTCTCTTCTGGCCTGTAGTGTTTGTATGGAGAAGTCTGCTGCTAATCTTATGGGTTTTCCTTTGTAGGTGACTCTTTGTTTTTCTCTTGCAGCCTTGAGGATCCTTTCTTTATCCTTATTCCTTTCCATTCTAAGTATGACATGTCTTGGTGTCTTTAGGTCTGGGTTAATTCTGTTTGGGACCCTCTGGGCTTCTTGAATCTTTATGTCTTTGGTGTTGTCTAGACTAGAGAAATTTTCAGCTATTATGGCCTGGAGAATGCTTTCTTCCTCTCCTTCTCTTTCTTCCTCTGGTAAGCCAATAATGCGTATTTTGTTTCTTTTGAAGTCATCCCATAGGACTCTGTTATTGTTTTCAGCATCTCTTAATCTCTTTTTGAGATCTCTTACTTCTTTTTTAGTTGTCTCTAATTCATCCTCAATCTTGCTAATTCTGTCTTCAGCCTCATAGATTCTATTCTCTCTGCCCTCTACTGCTTTCTGGCGTTCATCTATTTTGTTGCCCTGCTCTGATACTGTTTTAACTTGTTCAGCTAGTTGCCTTCTTAGCTCAGCGATTTCAGCTTTCAGCTCTCTAATAACCATGAGATAATTAGTATTTTCTTCCATATTCTCATTTGTTGTTCCTGCATTTCTGATTACAATTTTTTCAAATTCTTTACTCACTCCTGTTATTATTTCCTTAGCTAATGTTTGGATGTTGAACTCATTATTTTGTGCTTCACCCTCTGGAGGACTTTTAGCTGGACTCTTGTCCTGGTTCGATTCTCCAATATTTTTTCTTGTTCTTTTAACCATTTTATACATTATGTTATGAGTTCCCTTTATCAGTACTTTTCAAATTATTGATCAATATTGCCTGGATTGACTTGTGTCTAAGTAATTTAATTAAAGGGTTTACCATGGTGGAAGTTAACAGTTTTTTCAATCCCTGAGTTGGAGCTCAGTGGTGTAAAAGCCTCTTTTTTTTTTCTTCCCTGTAGGCTATGGGAGCCTGAGGGCTTTTAAACTATCAATAGGCTTCTTAGCTTAATCACTGACTCCTGACCAAGAGATAAAGCAGGGAGGGTGTGGCAGAGATAATCCAGTGGTTATGCAAAGAGACTTTCACAGCCTCTCAGCTATGCCACCGAGGTATAGGTCTTCTCCTGAGTTTCCCAGTTAGATCTCTGTCCCCTGGTGTCCCTCCCTGTTGCTGCTCCAGATTCTGAGGGTAATAGCAATGGAGACTCAGAGTTTCACTTGGTGAGTCTCTGGGGAGTCCTTTCCTCCCTTCATCTGTCCCCTTGTTGTGGAGCAGACTGGAGGTGGTGTCTCAACTGATAAACTGTTGAACTGTTAGCAGTCACTTAATCTCTCCTTAGGCCCCTCTCTCCTCTCTGTCACCAGCCATGTGTGTTTGTACTCACGGGTGATTTACTGGGTTCCTGTGGTCATTCTAGTCCTGTCTTGTTTCGGTCCGGGTGGTCTCCTTTGGTATTCCTAGTTGATCCGGGAGAGGAGAAGAGATGAGAGGAGAGGAGAGAAAGCGATCTGCTGCTCGTAGCTCCGCCTCTGGAAGTCGAATCCGCTTTGACTACTTTGTAATAATTTTGAGTATAGAAGTGTGGTGTCTTCATTTTTGTTCTGTCTCAGGATAGTGTTGACTCTTTGGGGTCTATTATGGTTCATACAAATTAAATTTTTTTTTATTTCTGTGAAAAAATATCATTAGAAATTTGGTAAAGATTGCATTGAATCTCTTGATAACTTTGGGTAAGATGAGCATTACAACAATATGAAGTCTTGATTCCCGAACATGGAATGCCCACGCATTTGTATCTTCTTCAGTTTCTCACTAATGGCTTATATTGATAGCTTTCACATGCGGATCTTTTACCTCCTTAGTTAAATGTATCCTTAAGCATTTCATTTTTTTTTTGTAAAGCAATTGCAAGTGGATTTTTACTCATCTTTCAGACAATGTACTATTAGTGTATAGAAGCATAACTGACTTTTGTATGTTGATTTTGTATTCTGTAACTTAAATATATATATTTTTAATTCTGATTTTTAGATATCTTAAAGATTTCTGACATTTAAGATTATATCTGCAAACAGAAATATTTTACTTCTTCCTTTTTCTAAACAGTGGTTTTCAAAAAACAGACTTTTTTTTTTTTAGTGCAATCCAATTTACTAATTTTTTCCATTGTGGATCATACTCTTGATGTTGTATTTAAACAGTCAGTGTCAAAACAAAGTCACTTTCATTACCTATTTGCATAGAACCTAAAGACTAGCTAGAGGTGAAAGTATAGACTTTTTCTCAGATTCTTTTTAAGCATGCACACAGTCCTGGGCATGTGTGTGGGCTACTAGAATCCCTGGAACACATAGAATTTTGTTCTCCTTGTTGTTGGGTGGTGGCTCACCGGGTTAAGCACTTACAGTATGAAGTGCAAGGGCCTGAGCAAGAATCCCGGTTCAAGCCCCCGGCTTCCCACCTCAAGGGTGAAGCAGGTCTGTGTATGTCTATCTTTCTCCTTCTCTATCTGCCCCTCCTCTCTCAATTTCTCTTTATCCTATTCAACAAAATGGAAAAAAAATAATTTTGTTCTACTGTGTATTTCCTTTCCCAACCTCTTTCTTCCCTGATTTTTCAGTATCTGCCATTTGGCCCATTTTGGCAGACTTTCTTCTTTCCTTCCTTTCTTCCTTTATTATCATTTGCATTTTATTGGATAGGACAGAAAGAAATTGAGAGAGGAGGGAGAGACAGAGAGGGAGAAAAAGAGATACCTTCACACTTGCTTCACTATTTTACCTTCACTTCTCAAACTGAAGTCCTTGTGTATGATAATAAGTGCACCTAGCTAGCTGTGCTTCTGCCTGGCTCCTGTCCCTCCACCCCTTAATCCCCCTAATCCTTTGGTGTGTCTCTAGCTTGTGTTTAAAGCTTTTCAACAAACACTACCAAGAAAAGTTCTGATACATTTCTGAAAGGGATGAAACAGAAGCAAGACTCTGAATGGTCCCATTAGAGAGCCACCAGACTACTTAAACCATACAACCATAGTTCTTTGATAATGAGGTCTGTATTATGTCCCTTGCATCTACAGGCTGTATAACTGGAAAGCACATCACCTTAAATTATGGGGACAAATAATTTTGATAATGAATGAAGAAATCATTGAAATTTTGTGGAGATTTGAGAATGACCATTCAATCTTTAAGTGCCTTAATGTTTTCTTATTTCCAGAACTGGATTCATATCAAGATGCTTTGAAAAATAGCAACACCAAATAGCAGTCAGTCTTTGGAACCACTTGAACATCATGACCAGAGACAAAGAATCTACTATGAGAAGTTTTGCTTATACTGTGATCGTAACAGTTGGGATCGTAATCCAGTCCTCTGATGAAAATGAATTTACAGTAGATTTGTCCAAAAGAGGCCTCACTCATATTCCAAGAGATTTGCCATCCCAAACCGAAGTCTTAGATATGTCTCAAAACAACGTATCTGAACTTCACCTTTCTGATATGAGCCTTATCTCAAGACTCAAAGTTTTAAGACTTTCCCATAACAGGATCCAGTGCCTTGATTTTAGTGTTTTCAGATTCAACCAGGATTTGGAATATTTGGATTTATCCCACAATCAGTTGAAAAAATTGTCCTGCCATGCCATCCAGAGTCTCCAGCATTTAGACCTCTCCTTCAATGACTTTGATAGTTTGCCCATTTGTAAGGAATTTGGCAACTTGACACAACTGAATTTCTTGGGATTAAGTACCTCAAAGTTGCAACAGTTAGACCTGCTACCAGTTTCTCACTTGCATGTAGACAGCATCCTTCTGGATTTACAAGGCTATTCTATGAAAGGAAACGAGACTGGGAGTCTTCAAATTTTCAATACAAAAAAACTTCACTTTGTTTTTCATCCAAATGATTTGTTCTCTGTGCTAGTGAACATATCTGTTAACATGATAGAGTGCTTACAGCTGACTAATATCAAACTGAATGATGACAACTGTCAAGTTTTAATAAATTTCTTATCAGAACCACTTATCAGAGGCCCAAACTTACTGAATTTGACCCTAGATCATGTGGAAACAACTTGGAAATGTTTAGTTAGAGTTTTTCAGTCCCTTTGGTCCAAGCCTATAGAATACCTGAATATTTACAATTTGACAGTAGTTGAAAGAATTGATGAAGAAGAGTTCACTTACTCCAAAACATCATTGAAGGCACTGAAAATAGAGCATATTACAAATAGAGTTTTTCTTTTTTCACAGACTGCATTGTACACAGTGTTTTCTGAGATGAACATTATGATGTTAACCATATCAGAGGCACCTTTAATACACATGCTTTGTCCTCAGGCACCAAGCATGTTCAAGTTTTTGAACTTTACCCACAATGTTTTTACAGATAGTATTTTTCAAAACTGTTCCACACTAGGTAGATTAGAAACACTTATCTTACAAAAGAATGAATTGAAAGAACTTTTTAAAGTAGGTCTAATGACTAAGGATATGCAGTCTTTGGAAATACTGGATGTAAGCTGGAATTCTCTGAACTATGATAGATATGATGGAATTTGTACGTGGGCTCAGAGTATAGTGATGTTAAATTTATCTTCAAATATACTTACTGAGTCTGTTTTCAGATGTCTACCTCCCAGGGTTAAGGTCCTTGATCTTCACAGTAACAGAATAAGGAGCATCCCAAGAGATGTCAACAATCTGGAAGCTTTGCAAGTACTCAATGTTGCTTCCAATTTTTTAACCAACCTTCCTGGATGTGGTGCCTTTAGCAGCCTTTCTGCACTGATCATTGACTATAACTCAATTTCCAGTCCATCAGTTGATTTCTTCCAGAGCTGCCAGAACATTAGGTCAGTAAAAGCAGGGAACAACCCATTCCAGTGTACATGTGAGCTCAGAGAGTTTGTCCAGAGAATGGGCCAAGTGTCAAGGGAAGTGGTAGAGGACTGGCCTGGTTCTTACCAGTGTGACTATCCAGAAAGCTTTAAGGGAACTGCACTAAAGGACTTCCACATGTCTCAGCTGTCCTGCAACACCACTCTGTTGATTGTCACCATTGTGGTCATTGTGCTGGTGTTGGGTAGTACCACGGTCATGCTCTGTATCTACTTTGATGTGCTCTGGTATCTGAGGATGATGTGCCATTGGACCCAGACCCGGCAAAGGGCTAGGAACACTCCCTTAGCTGAACTCCAGAGAAACCTCCAGTTCCATGCTTTCATTTCATATAGTGAACATGATTCCGCCTGGGTGAAGAATGAGCTGGTACCCTGCCTAGAAAAAGAAAATATACGAATTTGTCTTCATGAGAGAAACTTTGTCCCTGGGAAGAGCATCATAGAAAACATTATCAACTGCATTGAGAAAAGTTACAAGTCCATCTTTGTTCTGTCTCCCAACTTTGTACAGAGTGAGTGGTGCCATTATGAGCTCTACTTTGCCCACCACAATCTCTTTCATGAAGGGTCTGATAACTTAATCTTGATCTTGCTGGAACCCATTCCACAGAACAACATTCCTAGTAAGTATCACAAGCTGAAGGCTCTCATGACACAACGAACTTATTTGGAATGGCCTAAGGAGAAGAGCAAACATGGACTTTTCTGGGCTAACATCACAGCTGCTTTTCATATGAAATTAACACTAGTGAATGAAAATGATGCAGAAACTTAGAAAGTCTGGAAAAATGTCCAACTTAGAAACATTAATATGGAGTGGGGTAGATAGCATAAGGGTTAAGCAAAGAGACTCTCGTGCCTGAGGCTCTAATGTTCCAGGTTCAGTTCCCTGCACCATCATAATGTAGAGCTAAACAGAACTCTGATAGGAAGAAAGAAAGAAAGAAAAAAAGAAAGAAAGAAGAAAGAAAAAGAAAGAAAGGAAAGAAGGAAGGAAGGGAGAAGGAAAGAAAGAGAAGGAATGGAAGGAAGGAAGAGTGAGCAAGACTGATTAACTTGGATTCTAGTGAACACTGTGATTTATTTTTGGTCACTGTGGTTTTTGAATGCCAGCATGTTCGGAAAATATGTAGTGAAAACTTCTTCCACGGACCCTGGAGTCACATTGAGGTTTGAGGTGATGCTCACATTTCTGCCTGAAGGTAGTTCATTCTTATCTGTTTCAATTGGAATGGTATCTTTTGAGTAAGTGATCATCATTTCAGGACTTTATCCCTCTTTTCCTGAAGAGCAAGAGTTTACAAGTCTTTGTGGCAGCACAAGAAAGGGCTACCCTGAGAACTGTGAGCAGTGGGCCTTAGAGTATCTCAGTGACCTCTGGGTAAGCAGTGACATCCTGTCCCACTTTGGGTCTCCAGAAAACAGTAAACCAATTATGGAAAATAAAGGAGTTTTTTCCCCCCTTCACAGCTGAGTAATTTTATTTTTAAATTGTCATCAGGGTTATTGTGGGGGCTTGGTGCCTGTACTATGAATCCACTGCTCCTGGTCACCATTTTTCCCCCCTTTATTTGATAGGACAGAAAGAAGCTGGGGCTGGGTGGTGGCGCACCTGGTTGAATGCATGTATTACAATGTGCAAGGACTGTAGTCCCCACCTGCAGGAGGAAAGCTTTATGAGTGGTGAAGCAGGGATGCAGGTGTCTCTCTGTCTCTCTCCCTCTCTGTCACCCCCCCCACATCCCTCTTGATTTCTGGCTATCTCTATCCAATAAATAAAGATAATAAAAACTTTTAAAAAGGGGGGTAGGGAGGGAGACAAAGATAGACACCTACAGCCCTATTTCACTGCTTATGAGACTTCCCTCCTGCTGGTGGGGAGCCGGGGTTTGAACCCAGGCCCTTGCCATGGTAATGTGTACACTCATGCAGGTGAGCCACCACTTGGTCCCCTTGTTTACTAAATTTTGACCCTGCTACACAAATATACAATTAACCAGTGGGAACTCTTGGCATAGTGACTTGTGTATATAAAGAGAAACATAGGTAAAGGCATACTACTTGGAGAATTGCAAATATGAGAAGTTGACTTGGCAGCTTCAAATGGCCAAAAGAAGAGATGTCGTGGTTGGAACTTGCACTTGTTACCTGCCGTGGTGACCAAAGTGCCTGCATGCACATTGTCCCACTCAACCATCTGGGCCACCAGAATGATTGACTCTCAATTATAAATCATAGTAAGTTCCTTAAAGCCTCCTCAGGACAGCTGTTACAATTAGAAAAAAAAAAGTCAAGTGCCTCTTCAAGGTCTGCATCTCTGTCTACCTTCCCCATCACACTCTGGTCACCACTGTCCTCTGGCTATTTGCTAAATGCACTACAGTAATTCCAAACTCTGTACTTGCACACGTACTCCCTCTGCTGGGGTCAGCCTTTCCTTGGGCACGCTATTATATGAACTGATGTTGCAATGATCCTCACAGACAGAAATGTTATGTGCATTGACAGTGTAAGAACTTGGCTGATTGAAGAGTGGTCATCACTGAGAATGAGTAGCACCCCACTGATGCAAAGGTGGGGACAATGGAGAAACTTGTTACTAGTTAAAGCAGACACAAAAAGGGCAAGAATGGCTGTGTGAGAGTCCCTGTCTAGATCAAAACTAATAGGTGCTCCTGATAACACAGCTCTAAAATATGGTATATATTGGAGTATTGACTTGGGTCAGATTTGAGATGCCTTCTGGTCTCTATAGCCACTTCCTGAAGCCTTCTGCAGTTAGAACCACTGAGAGATCCTCACTCAGGAAACATGGTCCCCTTCCTCTCTGTGTCTGAGCAATAATGAAGGAACTCTGGATCTCTACTGCTGTTTGTCAGCTAGCCTGTTCCTCAGGCCTCTGTCTTTAGTAGTTCTTATCTCTTCTTCATTCCTTACTGCTAACTGAATCATATGCTTCCCATGTTGTAAAATGGACTTCCTCCTCCTCCCTCTAATAAAATTATAATGCAGTTATATGAATTATATGCAATGAGTCCAAGTTGTAAAGTGAAACCTTCCACTTAAAGGTGAAAGTTTGGGACCAGAAGGAAGACAGTTCAGTGTAAGAATATAGGATTTGATTGTGTAAAGTCCTAGAGATACCAGGTTCAATCTGCAGCACCACCATATGCCAGAGTTGAGTTAAAAAAACAAACAAAAGAGCAGGGATAGATAGCATAATGGTTATGCAAAGAGATTCTCACACCAGAGGCTCCAAAGTCCCAGATTCAATCCCCTGCACCACCATAAACCAGAGCTTTGGTTAAAACAAACAAACACAGAAGCAAGCAAACTGTTTTTAAGACTTGTGAGAACCATGGTGGTTATCTTTGGGAGATGGGAGAGTGGATACACAAAACTTTGGTGATGGGCCTGGTGTGGAACTGCAATTATAATCTTAAAATCTTGTAACCAACTATTAATCACAAATAAAAAGGGGAAAATAAATACTTGATTATAAAAATAACTGTTTACAACAAGTACATACTTGTATATATGTATTGTTTTTGCTTCTCCCCAAGAGGAGGGAAAAAATGTGTCAATTATCTACTTCTCATTTAAAAAATGATTTGCCTAAATGCTTTAAACAACAGATGATTGGAGAGAGACCTTATGATACACTTCCTTGTAATACTACACTACAATTTAAAAAGATGAGATTATATTACTTTTTAGAATAAAATGATGGAATTGGAGGTGATTATGCTAAGTAAGAAAAGAGGTAAAGAAAGTGGATAGTTTCTCTCAGATGTGGAGAACAGATGACTAAAACAAATGAACTTACAAAAATAAAAATAACCAAACTGTCACCTGGACTTTGTGAGAACTGTGGTGATTATGGGGAAGGAAACAGAGAACTTTGGTAAAGGGTGTGGTGACTTACACATACTATGAGTGGAATTATACTACTGTGGAATTATGCCCCTGAAATATTAAAATTGTGTAAAACATGGCTAAATCACTAATAAAAATAAAAAGTAGACACTGATTTTTGACTGTGTGGGGTTGGCTTTTGTTCAAGGGTCAACTCTACAAATTTTTCCAGAGAGACCTCCTGCCAGAATTAATGCATAGAACTGACAGCCTTAGTTTCTTCCTCATTGATTAAGAAACCATACTCTTAGAAGTCAAGTGGTGGTGCACCTGGTTCAGCACACACACTACAGTGTGCAAGGACCTGGGTTCAAGGCCCTGGTCCCCACCTGGAGGGGGAAAGCTTTATAAGTGGTGAAGTTGAGCTTCAGGTGTCTCACTGTCTCTCTCACACCCCCTCCCCTCTCAATTTCTTTCTGTCTCTATCCAACAATAAATAAATAAAATAAATGGAGAAACTATATACAAATTTTATTTCAAAAAGATAGAAAGTAACCATATTCTTCCTTCTGATAAAGACACTCTAGCAAACTGAATAGTTTGATAGGAACTTCCCCAACCTGATAGAAAACACTGATAAAAAAAAAAAAAAAAGACTACTACAGCTAACATCACCTTTAATGATGAGCTACTTAAACTTTTTGCCTGGGTCCCTTGACTGTGCAAACAACTAACACACAGGAAGTGGCTTAGACCTTAGATGAAGGAGCTTCTGAGCATATTTTTCACATGGAATTCTGATAAATCATTTTTTGAATAAAGTTTGCAATTCAATGGAAAAGTTGGAGTACTAGAATGTCTTTGAAAACCAATATGTTAAAAAGATATGAATGGGGGGGTGGGCCATGGTGAACCCGGTTGAGAGCACACATTACTGTGTGCAAGAACCGGGCTTTGTCTATCTTTCTCTCTCCTTCTCTATCTCCCTCTGCCCTCTCAATTATTCTCTGTCCTATCTAATAAAAACAGAAAAGAAAAGAAAAGAAAAGAAAAGAAAAGATAAAAAGGACTTTAAAGAGGAAAAAAATAGCTCTGGGAGCAGTGGGTTTGTAGTGTAGGCACCGAGCCCCAGTGACAACCTTGGCTGCAAAACAAACAAAAAAATGATTAGCTTCTAGTGTATGTTAGCATATAGATAATCTTTCTGTAAAAAAAAAAGAAAAAAGTTTTAAAAGGAAGACAGAGGACCTAGTGGGGGTTGTAATGTTATATGGAAAACTGGGAAATGTTATGCATGTACAAACTATTGTATTTACTGTCAGATGTATAACATTAATTACCCAATAAAGAAATTAAAAAAAGTTTTGGGGACTAGGCAGTAGTGCAGCTGGTTAAGTGCACGTGTTGCAAAGCCCAAGTGCTGGCTCAAGGATCCTGGTTCAAGCCCGACTCCCCACCTGCAGGGGGGGTCGCTTCACAAGCAGATGAAGCAGGTCTGCAGGTGTCTCTCTTTCTCTTCTCCTCTCTGTCTTACCCCCCTCTCAATTTCTCTCTGTCCCATCCAGCAATAATAACAATAACAACAACAACAAGGGTATCAAAATGAAAAAAAAAAAAAGGCCTCCAGGAGCAAGGGGTTTGTAGTGCAGGCACCAAACCCCAGAGATAACCCTGGAGGCCAAAAAAAAAAAAAGTTTTATCAAAACTTTGATCTTGACCCTTCTCTCTTTTCACTATTTTTTAAATGGATCAAAAGACAAGAAGACAAACCAAGCACTTGAAATACCCTGGGCCTTACCCCCATCTCCACCATCAAGGCTACAGTAATAAGCATTTTAGATTCATCCAACAACACTCTGGATTATTAACACTACTTTTCTTACCTCATTAGTTTAGACAACACTGTCCTATGATAGAGGACCCAAAGACATGATTCAATTCTAGTGTGTGTCTAGCAAATTAACCCACAGACCTTATTTTACATATATGTGGGAGTAAATCAGGTTATACTTAGGATCTGATGTAATTTCAGTAGAATTCAATAGATGGCATAAAAGAGCTTTTCTCCTCAACATCAGCATGGTCACTGGTGAAATAAATGTTCAAGGAAGTGCTTGAATTTCTTACAGATAGCCAGCCAGTCAGATGAGAAGGTTGTCTTGGTAAGTGACATTTATTCTCTATGTTAAATAATAATAATAGTAATAGTAATAATAATATGGTGTTGATAGCTATTGGACAAAAACAAATCCCCAGAGTCTCTATGATTAAGTCCTGGGTGTTTCTCTAAGTGATTATTTCTCATATGCGCTTACTGTGTCTGTTCACTGGCATTTGTTTATCAGCTTCTCTGCTATTATTCTTTGCTTAGACAAAGGATTTTCTTCCATGTTTGATTTTTCTTTTATGGCACCTCATATCTTACATGACTTTCTTTTCAGAGATATTTTTGAGTTAAGAAGTGATGATTTGGGTCACAAACATCTCATGATTTTCTTACAGGGACATTGCGTTTCATCCATGTCTGTAAAGAGTGTGAGGTAGGTAAATCTTCCTGCACAATGACTCTGTATTCATGGTGGGTTTATTTTGGTTTCCTCCACCCACCTGCCCCAAATGCATTCAGGAGCTGTTTTCTGTTTCCTCAGATAACTGAAAATTTTTCTGGAGAACTGAAATTTTTTTTCTGGAGCACTACTGGTCAGGTACCATTGCAAGTTTTGCCAAAGTTTCCTAGGCTATACCCAGTATAATCAAGAGTTGAAAGTGAGTGCAGTGCATCTTTACAACAAAAAGCAAAAGATTCCTTTAGCATATGGGGAACAATGCAGAAAAGCTTTTGAGCTGGTTTCAACTCTTCTGACCAGTGGTTAATAATTAAAATGGGCAGAAAAACTGATCAGAGGGTTTTGAACTCCAGTTCCATCAGGACCTGGAGAGAGAAAAGAAAAAAAAAGGGAAGGGACATTTGGGTGTAGTAATAGGTTTATGTGTAACTTGGAAAGGAAGAGAAGATGGGACTATGGGGGGGGAAAGCAAATATATACAGATATAGAAATATAGTTGTAGAAATAATAGTTAACCCATATCTGCAACTTTAAGCAAACTGCTATAGCTTACAGTGGATGAACTGGGGATTCAGAACTCTGGTGATGGGAGTGGTACAGAGTTGTAGCCCTGTTATCTTATACTTTTGTGAATAGATATTGTCACTAATAAAAAAATGGGCAGAGAAGATTTATAATACATATATATGTGATGGAACTTAATGGGCCTAATTAACCGTGCAAGTATTGCCCAATAAAACACATCAAAGTCCTGACTTGATGCTCCCGAAGTCTCCAAACAAAGATAATTCAAATGTCCTCTATCCTATATGGCGAAGCTAAATGTAGTTAATCATGAAAATTGACATAAACATATCTAGACATGTTTTTATATAATGTATACCAAATAAAAGTAAAAGTGTTAATAGCATTTAAAAAATAAAATATATTTAAAGTATAAAGTAGCACTACTAGTCAACAAATGTTTTTTTTTCAGTAGCACAATAATTTTGACATTATAATATAGATAAGAACTCTTCAGGTGAGCTATCTTGCCAGCCCAGGATTTTGTCTTGTTCCCAGCTTTATCTCCAGTGCCTAATGCATGATCAGTAGATATCAGTAGGTATTGGTTGAATAAATCAGTGGATAAATGTATTTTCTGAGAAACCTTTTATCGTGGTGCATTTACCTTTTGAATACGACCAAATTATGTGTAGATAACACATGATAATGCAAGAAGAGTCCCAATTCAGCCACATGGATGGGAACTCACAAGAAAATCATGAGATGGTGCTGTCGTACACCAGCTATGACTCCTAGCTTGAGTTCTGAGCCATCTTGGAAGGGCTGGGATCAAAGGACTTTCCCTGAGTATATATATATTTAAAAATCTGCATTAGTTCCTGTTGCTAGTATAACAAATTATTACACACTTGCTGTCTTAATTTAACAGAAATTATTTCCTCCTTAGTTCTACAGATGACTAGAAGTCCAGAGATCCAGACATCATAAGGGCTGTACTCTCTACAGCCTCCTCCAGCTTCAGGTGGCTATTGGCATTCCCTGCCTTGTGGTTACATCACACCAATCTTCCTCTATCTTCATATGGCTTGCTGCATCCACTCCACTGTGTTTCTATTATGTCTTCCTCTGTCCTTGTCAAATAGCTCTCTACTTTTCTTTTAGAGGGACATTTGTTATTGAATCTAGAGGCTATTGTATAATCCAGAATGATCTCATCTCAAAAGCCTTTTTTTTTTCCCTCCAGGGTTAAAAAAACAAAAAAAGCACTGGGGCTTGGTGCCTGTGCTACAAATCCACTGCTCCTGGTGTCCATTTTATTTTTTTTCTTTTGATTGGATAGGACAGAGAGAAATTGAGAGAGGAGGGAGAGCTAGAGAGGGAGAGAGAAAGATAGACACCTACAGCCTTGCTTCACCAAGTGGGGCTTGAACCTGGATCCTTATGCAGGTCCTTGTGCTTTGTACTATGTGTGCTTAACTGGATGCACCACTGCCCAGCCCCTCAAAATCCTTAATTACTTTTACAAAGACCATTTGTAAAAAATGAATAATGTGTAAAATTTGCAGTTCTGAAGATGTTGACATTATTAGGGAGGCATGTCTATTTGAGGGGGCATCATTTAAACCGTTACACCATCCATGCTAAAACTTGATTATAGGGAACATATTTTTAAAAAGTCATTATGTATGTTTCTCAGGTTTCAGGGTGTGTGGTTTCAAAGAGTTTCACTTTGATTGTTAGTGTAGTTTAATGTAATTATTTCATGTGACATATATATTTTTCCCTAGGTTTTGCATCCACATCAAGATGCTCTGAAGAATTTCACTACCCTAAACATTAACACTGTTAGGAGTAACTGCTGTTACAAAATGACTAAAACTTACTCTATTGTCTTCCATTTAATCATCATCTTCATGCTAATAGTTAAGATCAGAACTCTACTATCTGATGGAAGTGATGTTTTAGCTGACAGATCAAACAGGACTCTCATTCATATTCCCAAGGATCTACCCCCCAGTACGACAATCCTAAATGTTTCACACAACTATATATCTGAGCTTTGGGCTTCTGACATCCTGTCACTCTCAAAGCTGAAGATCTTGATAATGTCTCATAACAGAATCCAGAATCTTGATATTAGTGTTTTCAGATTCAACCAGGAATTGGAATACTTGGATTTATCTCACAACAAATTGGAGACAATTTCTTGCCACTCCACTGCGAACCTTAAACATTTGGATCTCTCCTTCAATGCATTTGTTTTCCTACCCATATGCAAAGAGTTTGGTAACATGTCCCAGCTAGAATTTCTAGGGTTGAGTGCAAGCCAGTTACAAAAGTCTAGGTTGCTGTCAATTTCCCATCTGCACATCAGTAAGGTTTTACTGGTCTTAGGAGACTCCTATGGGGAAAAAGAAATCCCTGACAGCCTTCAAGACCTGAACACAGAAAGTCTTCACATTGTTTTTCCCCTGGGGAAGGAGTTCCATTTTAATTTGGATGTGTCAATCAGTCAGGCAGTAAGTCTGGAACTGTCTAATATCCAGTATGTGCTGGAAGATGGTGGTGCATGTTCTTTCCAAAATGCTCTGAGGAAACTTCAGAAGAATCCAAGGCTATCAAATCTTACTTTAAATAACATTGACACCACTTGGAATTCCTTCATGATGATTCTCCAGTTGGTTTGGCACACAGGCGTAGAATATTTCTCAATTAAAAATGTGAAACTACAAGGTTGGTTTCATCCCAGAGAGTTTAATTATTCTGACACTTCACTGAAATCCTTGACTATACATCAGGTTGTCAATAATGCATACAGTTTAGAACAAAATTCTATCTACAAAATCTTTGCAAATATGAACATCCAACATTTCACAGTGTCTGGTACACCTATGGTCCACATGCTTTGCCCATTACAAACTAGCCCATTTCTGTATTTGGATTTTTCTAATAATCTCTTGACAGACATGATTTTCAAAGATTGTGGAAATTTGACCAAATTAGAGACTCTTATTTTACAAATGAATCAACTACAAGAATTTACAAAGATAGTTTACATGACCAAGAAGATGAAGTCTCTACAACTACTGGATATTAGCCAGAATTCTCTAAGGATTGATGAAAATGAAGGAAATTGTTCTTGGACAGAAAGTTTATCAAGTTTAAATTTATCTTCAAATATACTTACTGAGTCTGTTTTCAGATGTCTACCTCCCAGGGTCAAGGTCCTTGATCTTCACAGTAACAGAATAAGGAGCATCCCAAGAGATGTCAACAATCTGGAAGCTTTGCAAGTACTCAATGTTGCTTCCAATTTTTTAACCAACCTTCCTGGATGTGGTGCCTTTAGCAGCCTTTCTGCACTGATCATTGACTATAACTCAATTTCCAGTCCATCAGTTGATTTCTTCCAGAGCTGCCAGAACATTAGGTCAGTAAAAGCAGGGAACAACCCATTCCAGTGTACATGTGAGCTCAGAGAGTTTGTCCAGAGAATGGGCCAAGTGTCAAGGGAAGTGGTAGAGGACTGGCCTGGTTCTTACCAGTGTGACTATCCAGAAAGCTTTAAGGGAACTGCACTAAAGGACTTCCACATGTCTCAGCTGTCCTGCAACACCACTCTGTTGATTGTCACCATTGTGGTCATTGTGCTGGTGTTGGGTAGTACCACGGTCATGCTCTGTATCTACTTTGATGTGCTCTGGTATCTGAGGATGATGTGCCATTGGACCCAGACCCGGCAAAGGGCTAGGAACACTCCCTTAGCTGAACTCCAGAGAAACCTCCAGTTCCATGCTTTCATTTCATATAGTGAACATGATTCCGCCTGGGTGAAGAGTGAATTACTACCAAACTTAGAAAAAGAAAATATACGAATTTGTCTTCATGAGAGAAACTTTGTCCCTGGGAAGAGCATCATAGAAAACATTATCAACTGCATTGAGAAAAGTTACAAGTCCATCTTTATTCTGTCTCCCAACTTTGTACAGAGTGAGTGGTGCCATTATGAGCTCTACTTTGCCCACCACAATCTCTTTCATAAAGGGTCTGATAACTTAATCTTGATCTTGCTAGAACCCATTCCACAGTATTCCATTCCTAACAGTTATCACAAGCTTAAAGCTCTCATGGCAAGAAGGACTTATTTGGAATGGCCCAAGGAGAAGAGAAAACATGGACTTTTTTGGGCTAGCTTAAGAGTATCCATTAATATTAAATTGACAGAGCAAGCAAAAGAAGTATGTCATACACAAATCCAAAATATTCTTACTACTTCTGCTTTTTGAGATTTCAACAATAACTTTATTTTCATTTATCAAAATCCAAACATTAATTTGAATTTATGATGTAGATGAAAATGTGGAATTTTTAAGTTAGCTATTTACATATGGCAATAAGTATTAATAAAGTGACCATTTTCCTCTTTTTTTACACTTTCTTTTTGCAACCATGATTACTGAGTCTCCATTTCTGCATGAAGTACTGGCCCTCTTAACTGTTTTCTTTTTAATGTAGATAGTGAGAGACAGAAGCAGGAGAGGAGAGACACCACAATACTTTTCAACCACTTGTGAAACTTCATTTGCAGGTGCTCCCCTGTAGTGACTGGAGGCTTGAGCCCAGATCCTTGTAGAGGATAAAGTGTGCATTTTGATTTGAACAGTTAATTGAGCCTGCAAGATAGATACATGCACTCTCACTTGGAGAGTGCATTTATTTTGTCGTAGGCACAATGCAAATTTAAGCCTGTTCCCACCACTCACCAACTTGCACTAAAGAAAGCTTTGGTGCTATGGTGTCTTTCTCTCAATCTCTATCTGTTGCTGTTTTTATATATGAAAAGATTGTCCTGAAGTAGTGAAGCCCCAGTGATGTCAAAGATAATAAATAAGTAAGTAAATAAATAGTTAATTTCTAGTACATGAGAGACTCATCTTTTTCTTTTCTAGAATAGAATTCATTGAATGCATAATGCAATTAAGAGAAGACCTGCTCAGAAAATGTCAGTGGTATATGTCCCTACGTGCCTGCGTCAACATTAGAAAATAACACTTTTTTTTGTTTTTGTTTTTATTTTATTTATTTATTTAAGCAAGGAGACATTAACAAAATCATAGGTTGGGGGGGTATAACTCTACACAATTCCTGCCACCCAGTCTCCATATCCCATCTCCCTCCCCAATAGCTTTCCCATTCTCTATCCCTCTGGGAGCATGGACCCAGGGTTGTTGTGGGTTGCCGAAGGTGGAAAGTCTGGCTTCTGTAATTGTTTCCCCGCTGAACATGGGCATTGACTGGTTGATCCATACTCCCAGTCTGCCTCTCTCTTTCCCTAGTAGGGTGAGTCTCTGGGGAAGTGGAGCTCCAGGACGCATTGGTGGGGTCTTCAGTCCAGGGAAGCCCGGCTGGCATCCTGATGGCATCTGGAACCTGGTGGCTGAAAAGAGAGTTAACATACAAAGCCAAACAAATTGTTGAAGAATCATGGACCCAAAGGTTGGAATAGTGGAGATGAAGTGTTGGGGGGATACTCACTGCAAACTCTAGTGTACTACTGCTTTCAGGTATATATTTGCCCTAGTTTATGCATATGTGTGAACATATGCTCTATCTCCTGGAACCTGGTCTATATCTAGGTTTTAGGACTTTGTCAGTAAGTGAACCACCTGGGATGGAATTAGAGTATACTATGAAAGGAAAGGTCTCACCCAAGTGATGAAGCTGAAGGGTTGTCATTCCACACCTGAAGTCTCTGGATACCATCTGAAGTGAAGCATTTGGGGTGGCACTCGTTGTGTTGATTAGGTTGCAATCAGTGGATGCAATATTATTTGATAAGAATTGGGAGAAGCATATGGGAAAGTGGGCCCTACCCTAGAGTCCCAGGACTGGGGGAAGTTTAGGCTGTATAGTGGAAATGTGAGGTTCCTGCTGTCTTAGGGTTCAAGAAGACAATGGATAGTTACTGTTAGCATCACATTATTTGGTAATTGGGTTAACTTTGAAAAGTCCCTTTGTTAGACATACAATCAATTTTCCCCCTCTCATATTAATTAAATAGTGATTTATATGACTACAATTTAATAGGTGTGTACATAAACACCATTCCCATCACCAAAAGATTGTGTCCCATCCCACCCACCCACCCCCCCCACCAGCACAGGAAGCCACATGTCCACAGTCCCGCTCACCACAGGGTTTTTACTTTGGTGCCCTACTTTCAATTTAGTCAGATCCTGCTTTTAGCTTCCCTTTCTGATCTTCTTCCTCAACTTCTGTTGATGAGTGGGATCATCCCATACTCATCTTTATCTTTCTGACTTAGCTCACTTCCTTCTAGCTCTGACCAAGATGGGTCAGAGAAGTTGAGTTCATTGTTCTTAATAGCTGCATAGTATTCCATTGTGTATATATACCACAGCTTTCTCAGCCACTCATCTGTTGTTGGGCACCTGGATTGCTTCCAGGTTTTAGCTATTATGGATTGTGCTGCTATGAACATAGGAGTACACACATCTTTTTGGGTGGGTGTTATGGAGACCTTGGGGTAGATCCCCAGGAGAGGAATTACTGGGTCATATGGAAGGTCCATGTCTAGCCTTGTGAGAGTTTTCCAGACTGCTCTCCACAGAGGCTGGACCAATTTACATTCCCACCAGCAGTGCAAAAGGCTTCCTCTGTCCCCACAGCCTCTCCAGCATTTGTTGCTGCTGTCCTTTTTGATGTATGCCATTCTCACAGGGGTGAGGTGGTATCTCAATGTTGTCTTTATTTGCATTTCTCTGACAATCAGCGACCTGGAGCAGTTTTTCATATGTTTGTTAGCCTTTTGGATCTCCTCTGGAGTGAATGTTCTGTTCATATCCTCTGCCCATTTATGGATGGGGTCATTTGCTTTTTTGGTCCTAAGTTTGCTGAGCTCTTTGTATATTTTGGTGATTAGTCAGTCTCTTGTCTGATGTATGGCATGTAAAAATCTTCTCCCATTCTGTGAGGGGTCTCTTTGTTTGTGTGATAGTTTCTTTGACTGTGCAGAAGCTTTTCAATTTGATATAGTCCCATTTGTTTGTTTCTGCTTTAGTCTTCCTTGCAATTGGGTTTGTTTCATCAAAGATGTCCTTGAGGTTTAGGTGGGAAAGTGTTTTACCAATGTTTTCCTCTAAGTATTTGCTTGTTTCTGGTCTAACATCCAGGTCTCTAATCCATTTGGAGGTGATTTTTGCTTCTGGTGAGATAATGTGGTTCAGTTTCATTCTTCTGCATGTTTCAATCCAGTTTTCCCAGCACCATTTATTGAAGAGAGCCTCCTTCCATTTATTACTTTGGTCCCCCTTATCAAAGATTAGATGTCTATAGGTGTCAGGGTTTAGTTCTGGGCTTTCAATTCTGTTCCCCTGGTCTGTGTGCCTATTTTTGTTCCAGTACCATGCTGTTTTGATTATGATGGCTTTATAATAAAGTTTGAGGTCTGGGAGTGTGATGCCTCCATTTCTGTTTCTTTTCCTCAAGATTGTTTTGGCAATTCTAGGTGTCTTTGTTTTTGTTTTAATCTCTGTTGCTAAGTTGATTATTATAAATGCTGGACTCTGCTAGAAGGGTTTCATCTTGGTCATAAGAACCCACCTAGCCCTCAGAAAAGGCAATTTAGAAGTGTGGAGGTTCTTCAACTAATGTTGGGAATATAATTGGCAGCCGAACAACCCAGCTTTCTCACCCTATTTTTAAAAATATAAATAGTGTGTCATGTACTTTGCACTCTGAGTATATTGGTTTCCTTTCTATTCATATTGCATATTTTCTTTCATTTCAGGGTGTTTACTGGGATCAACTCTGTAATACATTCCTTGTAACTGAATATTTGTATCAGAGTCTGCATTTGTGTGAACAGAAATTGTGAGTTGAATTTTCTGAGAATGGAAGTCTTGTTGGGATTCGAGTTATCTGAAATGGTGTGCATGAAAGCTTTTGTTGTTGTTTCGTCAGGAGAATATAACTGATGTCTTCTGTTTCTATACATTGCCTCCCTGATTTCTCCCACTTATAGCAGATATTTTTCATACTCATCAAACTCCTTCTAAAATCTCCTAACTTTAACTTCTAAATCTTTAACTTCTGTCAGGCTCTCCAAATCCTTTCTTATAGTTGTTTCTGGGGACTCACTGCCCCAGACACTTTTTTTTCCAGAGAGAAAGAAGAGACACCATAGCACAGAAGGTCACTCAGTATGGTAGTAGCTGGCATTCCAGCTGGAGTCACCAGCCTCAAAAAGCAGACATGCTCCCAGGTGGTTATCTTGCTGGGCCTCCAAGGTCTTTATTGGCAAGAGGCCAGCAAAAGCTTGCAAAAGCAGTTGTGTAGTCTCACTTCACAGGAGAGACCATAATCAAAAATAGTTCCATTTTTATCAATATATCAATGGAATAAGCATGTCATATAGTAATACTAGGAGGGCTAAGTAATCTGGCAATGTGTATTAAGAAAATCAAAGCATTCATGGCCCTTTCACCTGGCAATTTCACTTCTAGAACTCTAACCTAAGAACATAAATTGAAATATTAAGTAATGTTGACAAACACTTATTCACTGTATGTTGAATTCAGGAATGTTGTTTGCACAAAAATTGAAACTTTTTAGGTTGCCAACAATAGAAGGAAGTGCTATGTACACATTCTCAGTGACACTGCCATATTTACGACCACTACCAATAGTGTTACTTTTGACCAGCAAAGTAACTCATTCACGAGGGGTGTCTGCTTTGTCATGCATGCAACCCAGCCTCCAGCCAGCTCACTGCACAGAAGGAAGTATTTTTTTTCTTTTTTTTTAAAAAATATTTTTTATTATATACATTTGATAGAGACAGCCAGAAATAGAGAGGGAAGGGGGTAGTAGATAGGGAGAGAGACAGAGAAACACCTGCAGCACTGCTTCATCACTCACAAAGCTTTCCCCTGCCCGGGTCCTTGCACACTGTAGTATATGACTCAACCAGGTGTGATACCACCCGGCCCCCCAAAAGGAAGTTATAGTGCTGTGGTATTTTTTCTTCTCTCCCACTCACTCTCCCTCTAAAGTCAGCCTGAAGCAGTGAAGCCCTGGCAATGACCAAGAAAAAAGTATACCTAATTAAGATGGCAAATTTTATGCTATGTGTTTTCTGTATGATAATCTGGAAAATAATGTATAAGAAATATTTTTAACATAGGAAATTACTTATGTTACAATATAAATGAAGCATAGGTACAAAATTGTATGTGCATCATGGTTTCAATATGTTAAAAATATGCAGAGAGAAAAATACAAAATTATCACCACTCTTTGCTTGTGGTTGATGCTTGCTGTTGCTTTTTTAGATTTTTGTATTTGAAAATTTACAACCAGCATGCAAAAGTAACAAGGGGATCGAAGCTAGGTCTCCATCAGAGTTGGGAATATCAGGGGAGAGATGTTGAAAGTGGGGATCTGAACACAAATATTCTGGAATTGAATTCCAATTCAGTTCCTCCCTCTCCCTTTCTTTCCTTCTTTCCTCCTCCCCTCCCTCTTTCTTTTAGATAGAGACAGAGAGAGAGAGTGAAAGAGATCACAGCACCAAAATGTCCTTCAGTAGGGCAAACGTGGGCTGCACATGTGGCAAAGCAGAACACTATTCAAGTGAGCCATTTTGCTGGCTCCCAACTCAGTTCCTCTATAGCACTGCATATACAAGAGCTAAGAGTATATGTAAGAATTGAGCAGTGCTCTAGTCTTTCTCATATAAAAATGAAAAAAAACTCACATAAAATGAAAATAAATCAACAAATAAAATATTAATTTAAAAAGAACAAAATTTGGGGCCAGGTGGTGGTGCACCTGGCTGAGCGCACATGTTACAATGTGCAAGAACCCAGGTTCGGGCCCCTGATCCCTATCTGCAAGGGGAAAGCTTTACAAGTGGTGAAACAGGGTTGCAGGTGTCTCTCTGTCTCTGTCCCTTTCTGTGTTCCCTTTCCCTCTTTGCTGGTGCTCACATGGGTGGCCTTGCAACCGAGATAAGCCATTGTTGGCCTTCCCGTCACCAGTTCTAATGACTGCGTGATGCAGAAAAGAAGCACCAGGAGACATTCAGGTATGAACTTCCAACTTTATTCTGAGAAGAACAAGGTTATACAGCAAGTAGAACAAAGAACATTTTTCACATATGTCAGTAATCACAGGTTTCCAAAGGTCAGGTACCCCTACGGTGGAAGGGGGCCTAGGAATGACAGGAATTGATGAGATACCAAAAGCTCAAAGCAGTTAGTTTCCCTGATGCAAGACATGTTAATTATCTAAAGGTATTAAGAAAAACATAGTGGTTAAACCAGCAGAGTGAGATGAAGCAGAGAAGGGCAGAGCTTGATGTAAATCATAGATATCAAGGAACAAGGAAATAAGGTGTGGGGGGTCTCACTGTCAGGTTACTGGCAAGGCTGTGATGAAGTGTATTTTCTATGTGGTCAAAAGGTGGTGAACTTATAGTGAACATAGTAAACTCTAAGTAAACTTCAAGCAGGCAGTCATTTGGTCTGCAGCAAGGGAATGAGTTAACTGTGAGAGGTTGCAGGTCTTTGGGAAGCTTGGGAGACCCACAAGAGGAAACTGAGTCAGGAAAGCATTTCCCTCCTAGTTCTATCCCTGAAAGGGAGAGACTGACAAGCAGGGTGTCTTTCCAGACCTCCATCTCAAGGATAGGAGAGCTCCTCTAAGCTCTACCATGCTTTCACATAACCCCACACCTCTTGATTTCTAACTGTTTTTATCCAGCAAAGAGGTAAAGATAATAATAAAAGAAGAACAAAATTTGACTATGTAAAAACTGAGAACATCTCCATATCAAAATAAACAAATAAAGGAACAATCAGGCTAGCTAAATCAACTAAACTGGCAAATATGAAACTGGGAAATAAACTGGCAGCAAATATCATAGATAGAATTATCTTTTTCTTTTTATAAAATAAACATCTAACCTGACCTGAAAATATAGTTTTGATATACACTTCTAGTGTTCTCTTCAGTATATACAGAGGGATAGATTTTATTAAATTGGACTATGTGAACTTCCTTGAATGGGTGATCTAAGACATCTACCTTACCACAAGAACAATGCTAGCTTTTTGTACATCTAAAAAATCCCTTCAATTATGAAAGTTCCAATGTGAAATAAATTCATTATCAACGTTCATCAACAAGTTCCCAGATTATGGCTTTGAGATTCAGAGGGTAAGGGTGGTGCAGGTCCAAAGACATAGGTACCGGAAGGCCTACAAGGATATTTACCTCCCTTCCAAGACAATTTGATTAAACAGGTATTTTTAGAACTTAGATCTGATATTGCTGAGAAGATAGCGCCAAGGTTTGTGCTGTAGACTTTCATTCCTGAGGCTTAGAGTTCTCACATTTAATCCCCATACCATAAACTAGAGCTGAATAGTGCTCTGGTGGTAAACAAATTTGATGGTTTCCTTCTCAAAGAAGTTAAAGGACTGAAAACATGCTGAGGGAATTTCTAATGAATTAGAGCCAAAAAAGAAAAAGGAAAAGTAGAACAAGAAAGATTCTTTACCAGTGCAAAAGAAAACAAGACAAAGCAGGTGGGGGTGGATAGCAAAGAGATTTTCATGCTTGAGGCTCCAAATCCCAGGTTCAACCCCCTTCCCCCACTGTCATAAGCTAGAGCTGAGCAGTGCTCTGATAAAAACAAACAAAATCAACCTGTCAACACCCATGTTCAGTGGGGAAGCCAGACCTTCCACCTTCTGCATCCCACAATGACCTTGCGTCCATACTCCCAGAGGGTTAAAGAATAGGAAAGCTGAACAGTCATGGACCTAAAGACTGGAATAGTGCAGATGAAGTGTTGGGGGTATTCCCTGCATGCTTTTGTGTACTTCTGCTTTCAGGTATATATTTTTTCCCTAGTTTGTGGGCATGGGTGAACCTATGCTCTATCTCAGGGGACCTGGACTATATCTAGGTTTGGGGACTTTATTGGGGAGTGGAACACCTGGAATGGAATTAGAGAATACTATGAAAGGAAAGGTCTCACCTGAGTGATGAAGCTGAAGGGTTGTCATTCCACACCTGAAGTGTCTGGTCACAGTCTGAAGTGAAGCATGCTGGGGTGGCACTCGTAGTGTTGATTAGGTTGCGATTCGCGGATGCAATATTATTTGATTTGAATTGAGAGCAGCATGCAGAAAAGTGGGCCCCACCCTAAGGTTCCGGGACTGGGAGAAATATAGGCTCTATAGTGGAAATGTGAGGTTTCTGCTGTCTTAGGGTTCAAGAAGACAATGGATAGTTATTGTTATCATTACATTATTTGGTGATAGGGTTAACTTTGGAAAGTCCCTTTGATAGGGTTTGGGGTATAGTACCCAGCATCTTGTATATAGCTGTGCTGTCGGTTGCTTCTGTTCTCCCTGGTCTAGGCTTTTGGGAGAGAACATATCAAAGACAGCCTATGTATTAAAAAGACTCAGTCTGTATTTTAAGAAGTTCTAGACATATCATCAGTTTTCGCCTCTCATATTAATTAAGTAGTGGTTTATATAATGTTTATACTTTAATAGGATTGTACATAAACACCACTCCCACCACCAAAAGAGGTCCATGATTGTTCAACAATTTGTTTGGCTTTGTATGTTAACTCTCTTTTCAGCCACCAGGTTCCGGATGCTGACCAGACTTCCCTGGACAGACAACCCCATCAATGTGTACTGGTTGCCACTTCCTCAGAGCCCCACCCTGCTAGGGAAAGAGAGAGACAGACTGGGAGTATGGATTGACCAGTTAACACCCATGTTCAGTGGGGAAGCAATTACAGAAGCCAGACCTTCCACCCTCTGCAACCCACAACGACCCTGGCTCCATACTCCCAGAGAGATAGAGAATGGGAAGGATATCAGGGGAGGGGGTGGGATGTGGAGATCGGGTTATGGGAATTGTGCGGAATTGTACCCCTCTTATTCTATGGTTTTGTTAATGTCTCCTTTCTTAAATAATAAAAAAAAAATAATAGGAAAGTTATCAGGGGAGGGGTTGGTATATGGAGGTCTGGTGGTGGGAATTGTGTGAAGCTGTACCCCCTCTTATCCTATGGTTTTGTCATTGTTTCCTTTTTATAAATAAAAAATTAAACAAACAAACAAATTAAAACCAAAAACAAAACAAATCAAAACAAAAAAGAAATAGATTTAGCAGAATCACATTCATCCAATAGGTATTTGAAAAAGAGAAAATACAGAAGAAGACATTAACCAAGAAACAAAGCAGAGATATTCCATTGAAGGGCAAGAATCTCTTCATCATACCCAGCAATTTGACCTAAGGTATAATCCCTTGAAATTTTGGTAGACCAAAGATAAATCATAAAAGCTTTGAGCAAGGGAAAGAGAAAAGCACAGAGAATTAGAGATAAAAATGGCACTGCTTTTCTCAATATAATGCTAGGATCTAGAAAATAAAAGGTTATTTTCTATTTGCAACTTAAATATTTAGATCCAAACAATCAAATATTGGATCCAAATATTGGATCAAATTAAGTTTGATCCAAACGAACAATGAAAGCACACTTTCTTAGAAAACCACTGGAGGAAAAAAAACCTTATAATCTTGTAAGCCATTATTAAATCACTAGTAATAAATAAATAAATAAATAGGAAATTATTGGAGGATGCAGCCCACTATGACAAAAGAGAACTGCAAAAATATACATTCTAGGTAGCAGGTGATCTAATAAAGTTAACAGAGAAATGCAAGTTTACAGGATGAAAGCCACAAAAATTAGACTTAGAATCATGGAGTGTAAACATAAAACATAATATAGATTTGAGCTGTGCCCAAATATTTACATAGACAATAATAATGTGAACATTGAATAATTCATTTAAGAAAGTGAACAATTAATTGAGCTAGGAAAATGATCTTGGGGGTAGGGTGGTTGAACATACACTTTATCATGTACAACGACCCAGGTTCAAGCCCCTAGTCCCCACTTACAACAAAGTAGCTTTAGGAGCAGTGGAGCATTTCTCTGTGCCTTTCTTTCTTTGCAGAAAAAAAAAGTTATCAGGAATGGTGGAATTGTGTAGGCACTGAGCCCCAGTGATAACCCTGATGACAAAATACATATACAACACACACACACACACACACACACACACACAGGATATGACACCAGATGCAGTGGTATGCTGTATTCAACATTACTTTTGTTAATTATAGAACACTGACAAAACAATACAGACATGTTTGTAGTATTTGGCAATTTCATGGTGTAAATAATCCTACCATAGTTGGTTTCAAGAAACCAATGTGATGTTCACTAAAAGTGGAGTTAGCAGATGAAACAATAATTGTAGCATTGTATATATTTCTACTACACAAATAATACTGACATAAGTCACCTCAAGAGCATAATAATTAGAAAAAATATATTCTTGTCCCTCAAATCTTTGGAATAATTTCTGAGGACATAGGTCCTGACAGTTCTGTATATCAGGGTCATTCACTGAATGAGCAGCAGTTGATTGGGGAATAGGAGCTGGAGTCAGGGGCTGAGGAAATGAGAAGCAGCAACATTTGGGATAATTTCTGAGGACATAGGTCCTGACAGTTCTGTATATCAGTGTTATTCACTGAATGAGCAGCAGTTGAGAAGAGAATAGGAGCTGGAGTCAGGGGCTGAGGAAATGAGAAGCAGCAACATTTGGCAACACGGGACAATCTGTGGGGAACTGAGTTTCCGTTTTGTTAGCAGATTGTTAGATTGCCATTTATTAAGGTTCTAGTCCTATTTGTTCAGTAAGGTAACTACTAGCCTTGATATATAGCAAGTCTAAACTGAAATGTGCTAGAAGTGTGAAATATAGTTTGTAAGCAGAGATTCTAAATACATCAAATAAGAAATGTAAAATATTTTGTTAGTAATTTTTATACTGAACATGTGAATATTTCAATGTGTAAAATTCTCACACATTTCTTTTTGTCTTTTTTATTGTCACATTAAATTAAATAATTAAAGTTTACTTATGTGGTTTACATTATTTTTGTATTCTAGTGGGCACTGCTACTCTAGTCCTTGATAAAAAAATATTCCCCAAATCTCTGCAAAAATTCAGTTCCCATTACTTATCTAGGCTCAAATAAAATACTTTTTGAACTAGAGGTATTTCTTCTTCTTATACACATCAGATGTAATGAGTAAATTATAAAATATTGGAATTTCCTAACCATATTAGCTTTTATTTTGTTCTTCCAAGATATATAATTCAGAAAAAAATAACCTCTGTCACTAATTTCTCTTATTGGTACTTAAAATCAAACTAGCAGAGCTTTAAACCAGTTAAGACAAACTTCATACTAGACGATATGCTAGTTTACAGTGGCAGGAAATAGCACCAGGCACTTCCCTCTAGCTGGTGGACTTGGGGTCATGTGATTTTTCTCCCTGCCTGAATGGGGAATGTAGACTCTAGCAAAGGCACTACACAGAACAGGCCAGCAGACTTCCTGTAGATCCATGGGTTCTCTGCCCAATAGAGGCACTCCATTTTGGGAGGTAAGATAAAAAGCCGGTCAGACTTTTCTTTTGTGGGAAATACCCTCATGTAGAATGTAACAGAAGTTACAGTCCTACCCAAAAGCCACGTGACACAGAAAAGCTTATAGGAAGAAACACAAGAAAAGGTAGCAATAAACAGAAACTGAGCATAGAAGGAGAAGCAGTCGGAGAAAGAGGAAGAGTCAAGGAGAAGTTGAATCAGAGCCAGAGTGAAAAATAGCCCTTTCTCACTTTGGAGTCCCCACTCCTTGGCAGGCCTACCAGGGCCATTTCTGGGAGTCCTGAGGAGCCGCTGTTCCAGGTCTCAGTAATGCCTGGCCATGTGCTGTTATTATGTTTCGAGATTTCCTACATTATCAGTTGTTTACTTTTCTGTGTGATCTTTAAAATAAACCCCCATCTCCTTGAGGTATCCCAAGCTGAAACTCTGTGTGCATTAAACAATAACTCCTCTCTTGCCCCTTTCTTTCAGTCCTTGGTAAGCATGGTTTCACTTTTAAAAAGTCTAGAAATGGATGGTGGTAGTAGTTACACAACTGTATAACTGTGTTTATGCTACTGAACTGTACTTACCAAAGGTTATAATGGGAGATTATATGTCTGTGTTACTACAGTTTTGTAAAAAGTTTCTTAAGGTTATTATGAAGGTGTGCACCATGTAATGCCACCAGCTTGCAGTACAGGGAAAAGGGGGCTTAACTGACACAGAAAAGCTCAGTTCAGCCAGCTCGTGGGGCAACTCTGGTCCCATCAGCAACTCATCTACACCTGCAATCCTGGCTGAGGCCCTCAAAGCCTGGTGGGTAAGAACTGTTAGTTGTGTTTGTTCTAACACCAAGGAGAAAGAAATATGGGTTGTATAAGTCTTTTCTGAAGAGTTGATTGTTTTAAGTCAAGCAGAAGAAACTTAGACTTACTGAGTTTTTTTTTTTTAAGGTTTATTAGTTTGTCTGCGTTAATCTGAAGATGAATGATTGATTAGTAGCGTCGAGTTATTGTCTTGCAGGTGTTTGAGGGTGTGGGTTTCCTTTCACAGGTTGTTGACTAAATCCCATCAGTCTTATCCAGAGCTTATGGCCCAGTCATTCTGGTGAGTTTTCCCCAGTTTCTGCTTTCTGTAATGCATTTCAACATTTTCTGGGTGAAATTGTTGGCAACATTATTATTATTAAAAATATTTTTTATTACATTTCCACAATTCTGAGTCTTATTTTTATTATATTTATTTATTTTGGGTAGAAACAAAGAAATTGAGAGGGAAGTGGAAGACAGAAAGGGAGAGAGAGAACTTCCTGGAAGCATTGACATAGAGTAGTAGGGAACACCTATGACCTTAACCAAATCCACCAACTACAACTGAGAAATCTGCAGCCTCAGCCACCAAGTTGCAGACACTATCATGATTCCATCCTGTCTTCCCTGGGTAGACGACCTCACCAATGTGTCCTGAAACTTCACCTCCCCAGAGTCCTATCCCACTAGGGAAATATAAAGATAGGCCAGGGCTATGGATCGACCCTCCAATGCCCATGTCCAGCAGAGATGCAATTACTGAAGCCAGAACTCCCACCTTCTGCACCCCCCAAATAATTTTGATCCATATTCCCAGTGGCGGGGGTTGGGGGGAATGATAGAGGGATAGTAGCCAGAGGGCTCTGAACTCCAACTCCATCAGGACCTGGAGAGAAAAGAGGAAAAAGGAGGGACATTTGGGTGTAGTAATAGGTGTATTTGTGACTTGGAAAGGAAGAGAAGATGGGATCAAAAGGGGGAGGCAAGTATATACAGATATAGACAGTTGTAAAAAATATAGTTAACCCACATTTGCAACCTTAGGAGAACTTCTGTAGCTTACAATGGAGAGACTGGGGATTCAGAATTCTGGTGGTGGGAATGGTGTGGAGCTGTACCCTATTATTTTGTAAATCAATATTAAATCACTAACAATATATGTTTTTTCTGCTTTATATCTTTTTTTTTTTATTTAAGAAAGGATTAATTAACAAAACCATGGGGCAGGAGGGGTACAACTCCACACAATTCCCACCACCCAATCTCCATAACCCACCCCCTCCCCTGATAGCTTTCCCATTCTCTATCCCTCTGGGAGCATGGACCCAGGGTCATTGTGGGTTGCAGAAGGTAGAAGGTCTGGCTTCTATAATTGCTTCCCCGCTGAACATGGGCGTTGACTGGTCGGTCCATACTCCCAGTCTGCCTCTCTCTTTCCCTAGTAGGGTGTCTCCGAGGAAGCTGAACTCCAGGACACATTGGTGGAGTCTTCAATCCAGGGAAGCCTGGCCAGCATCCTGATGGCATCTGGAACCTGGTGACTGAAAAGAGAGTTAACGTATGAAGCCAAACAAATTGTTGAGCAATCATGGACCCAAAGCTTGGAATAGTGGAGAGGAAGTGTTAGGGAGGTACTCACTGCAAACTCTAATGTACTTGTGCTTTCAGGTATATATTTTGCAGTAGTTTATGGATACGTGTGAACATATGCTCTCTCTCACAGAAACTGGTGTATATCTAGGTTTTGGGACTTTGTTAGAAAGTGAACCACCTGTGATGAAATTAGAGTATACTATGAAAGGAAAGGTCTCACCCGAGTAATGAAGCTGAAGGGTTGTCATTCCACACATGAAGTCTCTGGACACAGTCTGAAGTGAAGCATGTTGAGGTGGCAATCGTTGCGTTGGTTAGGTTGTGATCGGCGGATGCAATATTATTTGATATGGATTGGGAGAGGCATATGGGAAAGTGGGCCCTATCCAAGGGTTCCAGGACTGGGGGAAGTAGGGGCTCTATAGTGGAGATGTGAGGTTCCTGCTGTCTTAGGGTTCAAAAAGACAATCGATAGTTAATGTTATCATCACATTATTTGGTAATTGGGTTAACTTTGAAAAGTCCTTTTGTTAGGGCTTGCTGTACAGTACCCAGTATCATGTATATAGCTGTGCTATTGGATGCTTCTGATCTACTTGGTCTAGGCTTTTGAGAGAGTCCGCATATCAAATACACAGCCTATATATTAAAAAGATTCAGTTTGTGTTTTGAAAAACTTTGAGACATACAATTGATTTTCACCCTCTCATATTAATTAACTAGTGATTTATATGTCTACATTTTCTAGGAGTGTACATAAACACCATTCCCACCACCAAAAGACTGACCCATCCCTCCCACCCACTCTCACCCCCACACTATTTTTAAAGGAGGGAGAGAGAGAGAGAGAGAGAGAGAGAGAGACTGTAGCACTGCTTCATCACTTGTGAAGTTCTCCCCTTGCAGGTGGGGGACTAGTTGTTGGCATTATAAAAGCATATTTTGTTGCTCCTTGTCCTCTGTAAGAGTTCTGCTTTTGTGTTGTAGGTCTAAAAGGAAGGGCACACCTACAGTGTACTTCTTGCTCAGTTTCCTTCAGAAGTGCAAAGATGGCCAAGAGGCAGCTGTGCAAATAGTATGATTAGCAGCATCCAAGATGTGATTCTTAGAAGATCTACAGATAGCCTACACCAAGCTATTAGAGCTGTGTATACCCTCTGAATCTTACTTCAGTTCTTGTTAATTTATGACTCTTCTAAGGATACTGTTAAGGAGCCAGGCTGTGTTGTACATGATTAAGTGCACATATTACCATGCACCTGGGTTTGAGCCCCCTCTCTCCACCTGTAGGGGGGAAGCTTCACAAGTGGCGAAGTAGATCTGCAGGTGTCTCTATTTCTCTCTACCTCTGTATCTCCCCTTCCCCTCTCAAATTCTCTCTGTCCAATCAAATCAAATAAAAAGGGGGGGATGGCCACTGAAAGTGGTGGATTCGTAGTAGCAGCAATGAGCACCAGTCATAACCCTGGCAATTAAAAAAAAAAAAAAAGCAAAACAAAGCAAAAAGGATATAGGTTGATGAAGTTCCCATGACTTTGAGACATCTAACTATTTAGAAAGGCTGGGGCGGGGGTGGGGGGTGGGAAGGGAAGATACAGTCACCATGGTGGCTAGCTCTGCCAATGGAATCAACCTCAGTAGTCACATCCTAAGTATTCTGTTTCAGGGTTGGAAAATGCCTTCTACTTGAACTCCAAAAGGGACCAGATAGGTCTGGGTTCAAACTCATGTTCTACCACTTATTAACTGAATCACTTTGAGGAAATCATTTAATCTGTCAACTTTAACTCTTCCACTTGTGAAATAGGAATAAAAATAGGCACCATTTTTGTTGGATTGTTTCAAGGACTGAGCAAGATAACATGTGGAAAGCATCTAGGTACATGCTAGACATGTAGGAAACACTCTTTTAAAAAGTCCATCATTCTTACTCATATTACAAAGAACATTCAATAAGTTTTTAGCCTCCCTCCCCATTTTTCTTGCATCTTTGGGAAATGAGGAATTAGGTGATTAAATGTTTCTTGGCAAACCACCAGTCATTTCATGGTGCCTTTTGACTTGAACTTTTAAATCATCATCTATTAAGGAATGTCATGCTCTGCTTTTTACCTGTTCTCAGCTTTGTAGTAATAGGAATAAGATAATAACATATAAATCTGAATGTATCTTTCAGCAAAAGTTTATTTTCTACTTTTAAAAAAGTCCTGTCATGGCTGGGAATATGGCTCGACCTGTCAACGCCCATGTTCAGCAGGGAAGCAATTATAGAAGCCAGACCTTCCACCTTCTGCATCTCACAATGACCTTGGGTCCATACTCCCAGAGGGTTAAAGAATAGGAAAGCTATCAGGGGAGGGGATAGGTTACAGAGTTCTGGTGGTGGGAATTGGGAGAAGTTATACCCCTCTTTTCCTATGGTTTTGTCAATGTTTCCTTTTTATAAATAAAAAAAATTTTTAAAGTCCTGTCACTATGTATGTATATTCAATGCCTGAAAGGACATTTTTACTTCATTATATTTTGAGAAGTTCAAAAGAAAGTTTCTTTTCCCTTTTTTATAATAAATTCCAGATGAGGCTGTGGGATTGGGTATGGAGAAGCCAAGAGAGAAAGATGGAAATTATAACATCTCAACTCATGGGGAGAAAATAATACAAATTTAAAAACCCTTTTAAAGCAGTATTCTGCATGTTCCAAGAGTCATAGCTCCCCAACCTAGAAATCTGAAGTAAGTTGCTCAGCTTGAAGTACTCTGAGAAATAATGATAAGACACCTTTGTCAAGGTAATGACTATAATTGCCAGCACACTGCCTCAGCAAAATGAATCCTGAGGCAAAAGGAAGTCAGGATTACTGATGCTGTCTTGTCACCAGAAGCCCAAGGCATTGTCCATTGCACTACAGAGCCACCTACTGATGCTGTCTTTAAGACAAATATTTGAGCTGGGGATATAGCGTGATGGTATGTAAAAGACTCTCATGTCTGAGACTTGGGGAAGGGGCACATACAATCCCCAGTAGTACCATAAGCCAGAGCTGAGAGTATGCTGGCCTGTTTGTCTCTTTCTCACATTAAAAAAAAAAAAAAGACAAATAAAATCTTAAAAAATATTTATCCTTTGTTCACCAACTACAATTGACTTTTTCTATCAGTTTTAATTAAAATCATCTCACTGTGGTGGTTATTACTGCTTCTCGCCTTTTGGCTAAGGACTATGTTGGTTATCATTGGGACACTGAGGACACAGAACTTTGGTTGTAGGTATAGTGTAGAACTACCCTGTAATCTTACAATCTTATAACACACTATTAGTCACAAATAAAAAATGGCTAAAAGGGGGCAGAGCCAAGATGGTAGCTTGGAGACAACACCTGTTGTGAGCTCTACAAGGAAGCTGCTTTCAACCTGGGAATCTCGGTTAGGCCACCAGGTTCCAGATGCTATCATGATGTCAACTCAACTTCCTTGGGCAGAGGACCCCACCATGTGTCTTGGAGCCCCGCCTCCCCAGATTCCTGCCCTGCCAGGGAAAGAGAGAGACAGGCTGGGAGTATGGATTGACCTGTCAATGCCCATGTTCAGCAGAGAAGTAATTACAGAGGCCAGACCTTCCACCTTCTGCACCCTACAATGATCCTGGGTCCATACTTCCAGAGGGATAAAGAATAGGGAAGCTATCAGGGGAGGGGATTGGATATAGAGCTCTAGAGGTGGGCACTGTGCAGAAATCTACCCCTCTGATCCTATAGTCTTGTCAATATTTCCATTTTGTGAATAAAAAAAATAGCAAAAGAAATTACTAAAACATGACTTTGACCACTGAGTTTCTTTTTTAAAAAAATTCTTTTAATATTTATTTATTCCCTTGTGTTGCCCTTGTTGTTTTATTGTTGTAGTCGTTGTTGGATAGGACAGAGAGAAATGGAGAGAGGAGGGGAAGACAGAGAGGGGGAGAGAAAGATAGACACCTGCAGACCTGCTTCACCACCTGTGAAGTGACTCCCCTGCAGGTGGGGAGCCAGGGGCTCGAACTGGGATCCTTGTGGCCATCCTTGTGCTATTACTGAGTTTCTCTTTTTTTAAAATTTTTTTTCCCTTTTGCTGCCCTTGTTTTATTATAGTTATTATTGTTGTTGTTATTGATGTTGTCGTTGTTGGATAGGACAGAAAGAAATTTGTGAAGCCACTCCCCTGCAGGTGGGAAGCTGGGGTTCTAACCGGGATCCTCACTCCGATCCGATCCTTGTACTTCGCGCCACGTGTGCTTAACACGCTACGCTACTACCCGACTCTCCCCCTGAGTTTCTTGACACTAGTCTTGGTCCCGACAACTGTTACCATTTATTTATTTATTTTTGCTATTGTGGTGCCAAGGATTGAAACCAGCTAGTACTCCACCACTGAACTATATCCCTGACAACAATTCCTCTATTAAAGGTAATATTCTGGGTGTGACTGCAAGTGATTGAGATAGATATATATATGGCCTGCAGTAGTACACTGTGTTATGTTACCATGTGCAAGGGCCAGGATTCAACCCCCAGATCCCTACATGCAGGGGGGAAGCTTCAAAAGTAGTGAAGCCATGGTATCGGTTTCTTTCTGTTGCTTTCCTTCTCTATCTTCCTCTTCCCTCTCAATTTCTCCCTGTCCTATCAAAAGAGAGAGAAAGAGAGAGAATATATATATATATTCTTGTACCTCAGCATAAACCCCATTTACAAAAGAAAAATGGAACTTTTATTCTCTTCAGTAAATAGCCTATGAAGCTAAATAACCATTTTACATTATTATGCTTTTTAGAATTTTGAACTCATCTTCATCAGTCACATGAGAAAACCAGTGATAAGATCCTTGCAAAAACAGTGAGACATATCAGAAGTATTTATACATTGTATAGTATTGTTATGTCAGTGCCTGGCTGATATCAAAGCTGATAGAAGAGAGAGAACTGACTACCAACTGGCCCAATGTGTCCCTAAGAATGGTTCCTACAAACTTGACCTCAAGCACAACCACACAGGACTTATACTACAGTCTCAGAGTTCTGATTTTCATTCTGTGTCTAAACTGAAAGTTTTGATTCTATGGATAACAGAGTTAAGATAATTGAATTTATTTTCTAACAGACTACAACTTGGTATTTACTGGCAGGTTTCAGACATTTAGATCTTTCTTTCAATGACATTGACACCATACCTATCTGTGAGGAGATTGGTAACTGGTCACATTTGGAATCCCTAAGTGTGAGTGGGGCAAAATTTAAAAATCAAATTTTGGGGCCAGGCATCGGCTCACCTGGTTAAGTGCACCACTATAGTGTATAAGGTCCTAGGTTCAAGCTCCTGGTCCTCACCTGCAGCGGGAAAACTTCACAAGTGGTGAAGCCGGTTTGCGGGTGTCTCTCTGTCTCTCTCCCTCTCTGCCTTGCTCTTCCCCTCTCAATTTCTGTCTCTATGCAACAATACATAAAATTAAAATATTTTTTAAAAATCAGATTTCCAGAAAGTTGCTCATTTGCATCTAAAAACTGTTTTCTTGAGATTGAGAGCTTTTGTTTTTTTGCCTCCAGTTGTTGGAGCTTGGTGCTGGCACTATGAATCCACTGCTTCTGGAGGTCTGTTTTTGTTTTTTTCATTCAACAGGACAGAGAGAAATCAACAGGGGAGGTGGGGATGTTAGAGAGAGGGAAAGAAAGACACCTGCAGGGATTCAACTTCCGGAGGCGGAGCTACGAGCAGCAGATCGCTTTCTCTCCTCTCCTCTCCTGGATCAACTAGGAATACCAAAGGAGACCACCCGGGACCAAAACAACACAGGACTAGAATGACCACAGGAACCCAGTAAATAACATTGAGAATAGGAAAACCATACAAAAGATCAATGAAAGTAAATGTTGGTTCTTCGAAAGAGTAAACAAAATCGACAAATCTTTAGCCAGACTCACAAAACAAAAAAGGGAGAATACCCAAATAAATCGGATAGTAAATGAAAGAAGTGATATCACAACAGACACTGCAGAAATTCAACATATCATGCAAGGCTTCTATGAACAACTATATGCCACCAAGCTAGAGAACCTGGAAGAAATGGATGATTTCCTAGATACCTACCAACTTCCAAAACTAATTAAAGAGAAAGTGGATAACATGAACAGGCCCATCACAGCTAATGAAATTGAAACAGTTATCAAAAATCTCCCCAAAAATAAAAGTCCTGGACCAGATAGTTTTACAAATGAATTCTACAAAACTTTCAAAGAAGAACTAATACCTCTACTTTTAAAAATCTTCCAGAAGATTGAAGACACTGGAATACTCCCTGCCAGCTTCTATGAAGCCAACATCACCCTGATACCAAAAGCAGACAGGGACACAACCAAAAAAGAAAACTACAGACCAATATCTCTGATGAACATAGATGCGAAAATATTAAACAAAATTCTAGCCAACCGGATACAGCAGTATATCAAAAAGATTGTTCATCATGACCAAGTGGGGTTTATCCCAGGCATGCAAGGTTGGTTTAATATATGTAAATCAATCAATGTGATCCACCACATCAACAAAAGCAAGACCAAAAACCACATGGTCATATCAATAGATGCAGAGAAAGCCTTTGACAAAATACAACATCCCTTTATGATCAAAACACTACAAAAAATGGGAATAGATGGAAAATTCCTGAAGATAGTGGAGTCTATATATAGCAAACCTATAGCCAACATCATACTCAATGGTGAAAAACTGGAAGCATTTCCCCTCAGATCAGGTACTAGACAGGGCTACCCCCACTATCACCATTACTATTCAACATAGTGTTGGAAGTTCTTGCCATAGCAATCAGGCAGGAGCAAGGAATTAAAGGCATACAGATTGGAAGAGAAGAAGTCAAACTCTCCTTATTTGCAGATGACATGATAGTATACATGGAAAAACCTAAGGAATCCAGCAAGAAGCTTTTGGAAATCATCAGGCAATACAGTAAGGTGTCAGGCTATAAAATTAACATTCAAAAGTCAGTGGCATTCCTCTATGCAAACACTAAATAAGAAGAAATTGAAATCCATAAATCAATTCCTTTTATTATAGCAACAAAAACAATAAAATATCTAGGAGTAAATCTAACCAAGGAAGTGAAAGACTTGTATACTGAAAATTATGAGTCACTACTCAAAGAAATTGAAAAAGACACAAAGAAGTGGAAAGATATTCCATGTTCATGGGTTGGAAGAATTAACATCATCAAAATGAATATATTACCCAGAGCCATCTACAAATTTAATGCTATCCCCATCAAGATCCCAAGCACATTTTTTAGGAGAATAGAAAAAAATGCTACAAATGTTTATCTGGAACCAGAAGAGACCTAGAATTGCCAAAACAATCTTGAAAAAAAAGAACAGAACCGGAGGCATCACACTCCCAGATCTCAAACTATATTATAGGGCCGCTGTCATCAAAACTGCTTGGTACTGGAACATGAATAGACACACTGACCAGTGGAATAGAATTGAGAGCCCAGAAATGAGGCCCCACACCTATGGACATCTGATCGTTGACAAAGGGGCTCAGACTATTCAATGGGGAAAGCAGAGTCTCTTCTTCTTCTAGCGTTTGCCCTTCTTCCGTAGCCAGTCAACAGCGTCAGGTTGAAAGCTGTCAGGAGCTGCTTGTTGCTGGCTTTGAAAGTGACTGGGATTCATGTGGATTCAGTCGGCTAGGAAGGATCGTCAGTTTCCCCAATGAATGGGTACTCACGGGATGCACCACGAGAAGGTCGATCCAATGCATCCCAGAGTCTCTTCAACAAATGGTGTTGGAATCAATGGGTTGAAACATGCAGAAGAATGAAACTGAATCACTGTATTTCACCAAATACAAAAGTAAATTCCAAGTGGATCAAGGACTTGGATGTTAGACCACAAACTATCAGATACTTAGAGGAAAATATTGGCAGAACTCTTTTCCACATAAATTTTAAAGACATTTTCAATGAAATGAATCCAATTACAAAGAAGACTAAGGCAAGTATAAACATATGGGACTACATCAAATTAAAAAGCTTCTTCACAGCAAAAGAAACTACTACCCAAACCAAGAGACCCCTCACAGAATGGGAGAAGATCTGTACATGCCATACATCAGATAAGAGTTTAATAACCAACATATATAAAGAGCTTGCCAGACTCAACAACAAGACAACAAATAACCCCATCCAAAAATGGGGGGAGGACTTGGACAGAATATTCACCACAGAAGAGATCCAAAAGGCCGAGAAACACATGAAAAAATGCTCCAAGTCTCTGATTGTCAGAGAAATGCAAATAAAGACAACAATGAGATATCACTTCACTCCTGTGAGAATGTCATACATCAGAAAAGGTAACAGCAGCAAATGCTGGAAAGGGTGTGGGGTCAAAGGAACCCTCCTGCACTGCTGGTGGGAATGCAAATTGGTCTAACCTCTGTGGAGAACAGTCTGGAGAACTCTCAGAAGGCTAGAAATGGACCTACCCTATGATTCCTCTCCTGGGGATATATCCTAAGGAACCCAACACATCCATCCAAAAAGATCTGTGTACACATATGTTTTTGGCAGCACAATTTGTAATAGCTGAAACCTGGAAGCAACCCAGGTGTCCAACAACAGATGAGTGGCTGAGCAAGTTGTCGTATATATACACAATGGAATACTACTCAGCTGTAAAAAATGGTGACTTCACCGTTTTCAGCTGATCTTGGATGGACCTTGAAAAAATCATGTTGAGTGAAGTAAGTCAGAAACAGAAGGATGAATATGGGATGATCTCACTCTCAGGCAGAAGTTGAAAAACAAGATCTGAAAAGAAAACACAAGTAGAACCTGGAATGGAATTGGCGTATTGCACCCAAGTAAAAGACTCTGGGGTGGGTGGGTGGGGAGAATACTGGTCCATGAAGGATGATAAATGACATAGTGGGGGTTGTATTGTTAAATGGGAAACTGGGGAATGTTATGCATGTACAAACTATTGTATTTACTGTTGAATGTAAAACATTAATTCCCCAATAAAGAAATAAATTAAAAAAAAAAAAAGAAAGACACCTGCAGACCTGCTTCGCTGCTTGTGAAGCATCCCCCCTGTAGGTTGGGAGCAGGGGCTCAAACTCTGGTCCTTGTGTGTAGTACTGTGTGCACTTAACTGGATACGCCACTGCCCAGGCCCCTTGAGAGCTCTTTCTTACTATGAATAAGGAAACCTGTCTGTTTAAACACAACAAAACTCCACATTGTTGGGCCTCTGAACACAAATTTCTGGGTTCTTTTGTGTGGTAGAATCAAGAATACCAGAGATAACAAATATAGGTAGCAAAATTCAATTCATTAATGATAACACTCAACAAATCTTATTTCAGAGAGTGCCAAGACATCTATGTTGTTACTTAGTAACATTGATTTAATCTGGGATGACCTTTTCCTCATCTTTCAGTTTGTTTGGCATACATCAGTGGAATACTTCCAGATTTGAAATGTGACATTTGGAAATAAGGTTAATTAATCTTTCCCACAATTCATTTATCTATTCACATTCTGTAATGAGCACTGTAAAGCTAGAGCATGTACATTTCATAATTTTATATATGCCGCAAGATAGAACCTATTTGCTTTTTACCAAAATGAATATAGGAAACCTGACGACATCAGGTGCACAAGTGCCACACATGCTGTTCCCTAGTTGTGTCCTCTAAGATTCTGATATTTAAACTTTGCTAATAATGTGTTAACAGATGGCCTGTTTAAAAGAAAACCCACCCAACGGCCTCATTTGAACACTTTTATTTTGAAGGTCAATAAATTGGAGACATTCTCCTCACTGAGTTGTTTTGCTAACAACACAACTTTGATGCACTTAGACCTGAGCCAAAATCTGCTTCAACATGAAAATGATGACAATTACTTGTGGCCAAAAACCTTAATCACAGTGAGCCCAGTAAATTTACTAATTCTGTATTCAAGTGCTTGCCTGGAAGTATTCAAACACTTGACTTGAGTAATATCATACTGCCCCTAAAGAATTTACTCATTTAAAGTATCCACGAGAGCTAAATCTTGCATTTAATTTTCTTTTTTTTTTAATCGTGATTTCATCCTTTTAAATATTTATTTATTCCCTTTTGTTGCCCTTGTTGTTTTATTGTTGTAGTTATTACTGATGTCATTGTCGTTGGATAGGATAGAGAGAAATGGAGAGAGGAGAGGAAGACAGAGAGGGGAGAGAAAGATAGACACCTGCAGACCTGCTTAACCACCGTGAAGCGACTCCCTTGCAGGTGGGAGCTGAGAGCTCGAACCGGGATCCTTATACCAGTCCTTGCGCTTAGTGCCACCTGAGCTTAACCCGCTGTGCTACCACCCAACTCCCGAATTTAATTTTTTTTCTTTTTTCTTTTTTAAAAGACTTTTAAAATATGTATTTATTTTCCCTTTTTGTTGCCCTTGGTTTTTTGTTGTTGTTGTTATTGTAATTATTATTGTTGTTGTTATTGATGTCTTCGTTGTTGGATAGGACAGAGAGAAATGGAGAGAGGAGGGGAAGACAGAGAGGAGGAGAGAAAGATAGACACCTACAGACCTGCTTCACCGCTTGTGCAGGTGGGGAGCTGGGGGCTTGAACCGGGATCCTTACTCCGGTCCTTGCACTTTGCGTGCATTTAATTTTCTAAGTGATCTTCCTGGATGCAATCATTTTGGAAGCCCCTCAGTTCTGAACACTGAAATGAACTTAACTCTGTCCATCTCAGGGCTTCCCTTCAGACTTGTCAGGCAGTGAAGTCTCTAAATTCAGAAAGATATCTTTTCTGGTATACTTGTGATTAAGAAATTCATTCATTTATTTAATTTACTTACTATTGGATAGAGACAGAGAGAAATTGAGAGGGGAGGGGGAGAGAGAGAGGGAAAAGAAACAGAGAGACACCTGCAACCCTACTTCACCACTTGTGAAGCTTTCCCCTTACAGTTGAGGACCAGGGGCTTGAATCCAGGTCCTTGCACACTGTAGTGTGTACGCTTAACTAGATGCACTACCACCTGGCCCCAAATTAAGAGAGTTCATTCAGCTTGAAAAGTACTCATAGGGCATAATGGTTGGATGGTCAGACTCATACATACCCCTTTGACTCTAAAGGGGTCCTGGCTAAAGATGTTCATTTTCCTGAATTATCCTGTAACACAGCTCTACTGATTGTCACCATTATGATGATCATGCTTATTCTAGTGATAGCTGTGACTTCTGCTACTTCCATTTTTATTTGCCCTGGTATCTCAAAATGTCACATCAATGGATGCAGACATGGCATAGTATTAGGAACCCAAGAACAACTCAAGAGAAACATCTAATTCCATGTGTTTATTTAATATAATGAATATGATTTTGCCTGGGTGAAGTGTGAACTGATCCCTAACCTAGAGAAAAAAAGATGGTTCTATCTTGATTTGCCTTCCTGAGAGAAACTTTGACCCTAGACAGAGTATTACTAAAAATATCATAAACTGCATTGAGAAAAACTGTAAGACCTTTTTTATTTTTCTACCAAGTTTATCCAAAGTGAGTGGTGTCATTATGAACTCTATTTTGCCCATGTCAATCACACCCATGGGAGTTCTGATTATATAAATCTTATCTTATTAGAAACCATTTTTTATTTAATTTTTTATTTATAAAAAGGAAACATTGACTAAACCATAGCATAAGAGGGGTACAACTTCACACAATTCCCACCACCAGAACTCTGTATCCCATCCCCTCCCCTGATAGCTTTCCTATTCTTTAACCCTCTGGGAGTTTGGATCCAAGGTCATTGTGGGATGCAGAAGGTGGAAGGTCTGGCTTCTGTAATTGCTTCCCTGCTGAACATGGGCATTGACAGGTCGATCCATACTCCCAGCCTGTCTTTCTCTTTCCCTAGTGGGGCAGGGCTTTGGGGAAGCAGAGCAATGTTTGGGGAAACATTGGTGGGGTTGTCTGTCCAGGGAAGTCTGGTTGGCATCATGCTAGCATCTGGAAAATAGAGTTAACATACAAAGCCAAACAAACTGTTGACCAATCATGGACCTAAAGGCTGGAACAGTGCAGATGAAGAGTTAGGGGGCCTTCCATTTGTAGATAGCTAGTAGTTAAATTTTAGTTATATTCCAAAGGACCTGCGGCTATACAAGTGTTTTTGTTTTTGTCTGAGCCTGAAATCTGGTATTCAGATGGATCCTAATTATTGTCTGGGGAGGTGATGTCATGGCTGGCAAAAGGACCAGAAAGCTGGATCAGGGAAGAGAGTAGCTTCCAAATATGGGAGAGGTGTATAAATATTGTTGACTGCAAACCCCATTGATTTGATGTGATCTGGGGCCCATATTCAGCTTAGGAGCCTATGTGATGTCTGCATCCCTGTAGATCTGAGCTCACATTCTGTGGTCATGAGTAGGAACATTCCAAGCTGCCCCAATTATCAGGACCCATCTTCCTCAGGTGTAGTTCCAGCCTCCCTTCGGAGGATGGAACATTCTCTACTGTTGTTGATCCAAGTTGAGGGCAAGGTCCTATGGGGGCCCACAAAGGGGTCTATTGTGTTGTTCCTGATAGGAATGACCGATAACAATAGAGAGAGGGGTTTATTCAAAGTCTAGGCCCATCACGTCTGTTTGGAATATCAGGACTCCCTGAATAGGGCCCCAGCTGATGCGGTGGCCTGATAGTGACTAAAGAGTCATCCTTAAAGTATGCCAGTCTCTTGCCCTTATTCAGCTTTTGCAGTCCTTGCTTTCCTAAGGTTAGCTTTGGAGTGAGTGAGAGAACTGTAATAGGAAGTAGGTGAGGAGAGTATCTAAGTCTAATTAGACACTATTTCATTATGAACTTTATGCTGACTTAGTACAGACTATTGTGTATTTTCACTTTCAAGTATATATTTTGCCCTAATTTATGGTTACATGTGAGCATATGCTCTGTCTTATGGGACCTGGTCTATATCTAGGTTTTGGGATTTTGTGTCATCAACAGATGAGTGGCTGAGAAAGTTGTGGTCTATATACTCAACGGAATACTACTCAGTTATTAAAAATGGTGAATTCACTTTCTTCACCTCATCTTGGATGGAGTTTGAAGGAATCATGTTAAATGAGATAAGTCAGAAAAAGAAGGATGAGTATGGGATGATCCCACTTATAGACAGAAATTGAAAAATAAGAACAGAAGGGAAAACAGAAAGCAGAACTGGGACTGGATTTGGTGTATTGCACCAAAGTAAAAAATTCTAGGAGTGGTGGGGAGGGTTCAGGTCCGGGAACATAATGGCAGAAGAGGACTTAGGTGTGTGCGGGGGGAGAGGGGATAGTTAGACTGTTATGTGGGAAACTGAGAAATTTTACACATGTAAAAACTACTGTATTTTATTGTCGACTGTAAATCATTAATTCCCCCCAATAAAGGAAAAAATAAATGAGTTGATACAATCTTTGATGTAATGTGGCAATATCTACTAAAATAGAAAATGGTTATTCATGTTTGTTCTTGAAAAGATGTCTAAGAAAAGCATCCTACAGAAACAAAGTCTGCAAAGGTATAAAAAGCATTCATCCTTATGGGATGCTCTCACTCTCAGGCAGAAGTTGAAAAACAAGATCAGAAAAGAAAACACAAGATGAACCTGAAATGGAATTGGCGTATTGCACCCAAGTAAAAGACTCTGGGGTGGGTGGGGAGAATACAGGTCCATGAAGGATGATAAATGACATAGTGGGGGTTGTATTGTTAAATGGGAAACTGGGGAATGTTATGCATGTACAAACTATTGTATTTACTGTTGAATGTAAAACATTAATTCCCCAATAAAGAAATAAATTTTTTTAAAAAAGCATTCATCCTAATACTTTCACTATGGAAAAGTGTGAACAACTCAAATGACTACAAGATAAGGATGTTCAGTAAGTTTTCTTACATTAATGCAACTGAATACTACGCAGCTGTCTAAAAGGATGAGGCAGCACTGTACTGCTATAGAAAAAAAGCAGATTAATATTTTATTTTATACACTGAGATAAAATGTGAAAGCAATCTCTAAGAGATCATTGGTATATTAACAGTAAGTTGGGTCTGGGGGTTTGGATTACAAGGAGCACTTAGATTCTATGTTATATATTTGTTTAATATTGTTGCTTAGAATGAACTGGTATTTCTTTTTAAAGTAAAGAATTCAATAAAAATAACTTTTGAAACCTACATATCCAATTCATTCTGCTTGATTCTTTCCCACTAGTTAGTTTTTCATGAGTCATAGAATAAAGGGCTTCTAAATTTTCTAAGACTATATTTAAGAAACAAATATGTCACTTTCTCTGATTAGAAATATCTCTCTCCTCTCTCTCTCTCTCTCTGTGTGTGTGTGTGTGTGTGTGTGTGTGTGTGTGTGTGTGTGTGTGTGTGTGTGTGTGTGTGTGTGAACTGGCAGGTATGAAAGTGGATAAAGCTTTGGACTTGAAAGTATGAGGTCCTGAGTTTGATCCTCAGCATCACATGTGCCAGAGTGATGTACTGGTTCCCTGACTCTCTATTATGAATAAATAAATACATATTTTTGGGGGGTGGGGAACTATGCACATGGTAAAGGAAGAAAAAGTTATGTTCCTGTAAGATCTGACACCAACCTCCTGGCACCTCTTTACTTCCTGTCATTGATCCTGATAGAACTTTTGGACTCCTCTCCTGTCCCCAGTACGCTAGCATTCGGCATTGTGCTTGCATGTTATGCCTTTCCCACCTCAACGTTTTCTGGAAATCTTTCATCTCTTTAAGACCCAATCCAAATATCAGCTCTTCTTTGAAACTTCCCTCATTCTTCTCCCAATCATGATGTTCCCTGGTTCTCTGTAACACTATAGACATCTTTCTGTCACCAATGTGATTATTTGTCTGTCTCCCTTCCCTTCCTTTCCCTTCCCTTCCCTTCCCTTCCCTTCCCTTCCCTTCCCTTCCCTTCCCTTCCTTCCTTCTCCCTTCCCTCCTTTTTTTGTTTCTTCCTCTCATTGTAATTTATTTATTTGTTATTTATTGGACAGAGACCAAGAGAAATCAAAGGAGAGAGAGATATGCCTGTAGTACTGCTTTACCACTTGTGAAGCTTTCCTCCTGCAGGTGGGGATGATGGGCTTGAACACAGGGCCTTATGCATTGTAACATGTGTGCTCAATTGGGTGTGCTACAACCCAGACCCTCTTTCTTATTTAATGTCACCAGGTCTATCACTGGAGCTAAGCTCATGCATAATGAATCCTCAGCTCCTGGCAGACATTTTTCCTATTTATGTATTTGTTTATTTATTTATTTAGTAAGACAGAGAATTTGAGAGAGGAGGAGGATATACAGAGAGAGAGGGAAAGGGAGACACCCACAGACCTATTTCATTGCTTGTGATGTTTCCTCCCTGCAGATGGGGAGGAGGGTTAAGCCCAGGTCCTTGTGCATGTGTGCTTAGCTGGGGGTGCTACCACCCAGCCCCTGATTATGTATATCTTAATAGTTTTCCTTTCTCACTGAACTAAGAGGCTAGGACAGACTTCTTTTCCATTTGCATCAGAGGCATTTTGCTTGGTCCCTGGTTCAGAGAATGAAAGTTAGTGGAGTAGATGTTGGGTTAACAAGAAGAATGTAGAAGGACTCAACTGGCCTCAAGACAGGGGAGAGGACTTGAAGGCACATTATTAGAAACTGAGGAGGAAGAGCAGAACTCGATTAAAACTGGGTAATATGACAGAATCCAGAATCAAAGGATTCCTGAGTATAACTTGAGTCACATGAAATTACTAAGACATGACTGCCCTTGACCTACAAAAACATCCATTTCATTCTATCTAATTACACCAGGCTCTCAAGCAGGGCAGAACTGGCTTGTTTGTTGACTCTAATCTCTTTAGAGTTATGCAATCTTTATGGCTTCTTTGCATCCACAGTCATTTTGGAATCTGAGTGATCAGGGAGATGGCTTGTTAGGTGGAGCATGTGCTTTGCAAACAGCCTTCCTCCCTGGCATGTATGACTGGTCTCATAGAAGAATTACTTATCCCCTGCACAACCATAAGCCAGAGCTGACCAGTGCTCAGGTAGAAAATTAATTAAGTAATCAAAATAAAATAATTACTTAAATAAATCTATGGGGGGGAGTTAAGACCGAGTGTCTCTCTTCCTCCCCCCCCCCCCCCGTGAGGCACGGTCTTTTTGGTAGAAGGGGAAACTTAAGAAAACCACAGTGAGGGAGGGCAGAGAACAGGGAGGTCACCTTTCCTGTCAGGTTCTCAGCTGCTGGGTTGCTGGTGCCAGCCATGATTCATGATTTCTGGAGGAGTTGGCCAGCCACTTGTGCAAGGCTTTTATAGCTACTGAGAAATGTATGCAAACTTATCTGTACAAGTTAATTGAGAACATACAAAAAAGCTACCATGGGCCCTAAATTCACTGGGATTGAGTTATTCCATGATAGAATCCACAATTAAGTATCACTGGGAGCCAGCGATATTTTACCTGGTAGAGTACATAACTTAAACCATGCTCAAGGATCTGGGTTTGAGGGCCTGGCACCATGTAGGGGGGCCACAGACAGTAGCAGGGGAAGTTTTGTGGATGATGGAGTGGTGCTGTGGTGTCTCTCTGTGTTTGTGTGATGCATTCAGATGGCAGGTTGGTGCCCACTTTGAAGAGGGTGACCAGGCAAGCAGATCCCTCCTATAGACTGCAGTAGTGTGGGGATCATCCAGGACTGGGCGACAGGATACCGCTGATGTGCTCACTTGGAAGTGACTCTCAGAGTGACTGAAAGATGACTTCAGAGGGTCTAAGACACCAATAGTTCACCATCAACCTTAGGCTTGAGCCACCAGTATGGGTCTATTTCCACCTGTGATTTGTCTGTGGTTCCACCTCCTGTCTACAACACCTGAAGACAGCAGGAGTTGTTGGGATGTGAACATAATTAGCATATGGCTGACATCAGCCTGATGACAACAGGCTTACACAAACCCACAAGGGATTGTGGGTGTATCGGAAGTTATTTAAGCAAGTGTCTGGCAGAAATCGCTCTCTGTTCCCACTGCCCTTGCCTGCTCTCCATCTTCCTGAACCTGCCATGCCACTTCCCCTGACCCGAACACATGTAGCTGAGTGTTGGTCTCATGGCTCCCTGCCATCATGACTAGCCCATCCTTGTCCCTTTGCCTATTTTTGTCCCTATTGCAATGATTTTAATGTACCTAAATATCCCACAATGTAATAAACTTCTCATTTGTTTAAACCCCAAAGCCCACAAAATGTTTTTTCTTAATTACTATAAGGAGTGGTAACAGATGTCCTTTGCCCTCTGCCCCCTACCCCTAGCCACTGGCATCCAGGTTGATGATAGTGGTCATTGCTGCAGGCTATGAGGACAAGTTTCAGGACTGAAGACCTACAAACCTTCTGATAAATTGCCTTCCACTAACATGGTAATATCATGGTCTCTTGGTTAGTATTAACCCATATTAATGAAGAGAAAAATATGCTTTTCAGGAATGAGAGTTTGTCTCTCTTTCTCTCTCCATGCTTCTCTCACCACCTGCCACTGGTCTGTGGAAGGCAAAGAATCAATCAACATTAGAAGAGCTTCAGTTTTGAGGATGTGGTAATGATCACCTCAAAAGAAGTCACAAGGGGGGGGGTCAGATAGTTGGTTTATCTTATAGAACACTCACATTATCACATACAAGGACCTGAGTTCAAGTTCTGAGGCCACCATGTAGGAGCACTCACAGAGGGAGCTGTGGAGCAGTGCTGTAATCTCTCTTGTTCTATCTTTCTCTACCTCTCCCTTTGTCTACCTAAAAAAGAAAGGAAGGAAAGAAGGAAGGAAGGAAGGAAGGAAGGAAGGAAGGAAGGAAGGAAGAAAGAAAGGTTGCTGGAAGTAGTAGTGGACCTCAGTAATAACCCGGGGGGGGGGTCACAACTGAAAGAGGCTTTGTTCTACATTTATACAATAAAACTCTGAATGCCAAATTTAATGAGGCTAAAAATGAATATTGATTTTGTATTCTCTTAACTGCTTTGGAGAAGAATGCAAACCAATGAAGCACAAGAACACACTCTGAGAGAATCACTGGAAGGCAGTGTGGATGGGAGAGACAGTGTTGGGAATAATAAAGAAACCAGAATTACAGACACATTATTAAGGAAGCTCGGAGGCAAGAAGATCTACTGTGTTGAGTACACACAGGTTCGCAAGAGCCATGTCCTTGTGGCAGATTGCAGCACTGTTACTGTTTTCTCCTAGTGGCAGATACAAAATTGACCAGAAACAGTGTATCAGACAATAAGTGTATCCGTGGCAAAGAGGTGGTTGCTGGAATAGAACTGGAAGAGAGTATGCTTGGACACAACAAAGAGTCTTTGAGTATATCAACTGGCCAATGAACAGTATGTAGTAAGAACTCTTCTCTACTCATCTTTATTAACATGCCACTATGTCTCAAGAAATTTTTTTGAAACATGTTAAAATCAAATCATTTACAGAGAGAAGATCTCTGTGCTGCAAAGACTCCTTTCTCTGAGCCCTGCCCTAGAGGCAGCTCTGAGGGGGAAGATTCTGGTTTCTATAGCCAGAACATACATTACTTCTTATTTCTTGGCTGTATAACCACTTTTTTCACTTTCAGAACAAGCCATTGGCAGCAGGACAGTATTTTTTTTTTCCAAGTGCTGATATATGAAGTGGTGAAATTCAGTGGTAAGATTGATAGGTCTGACAGGTTGGAAAAGGCAAATTCTAGCACCATAACATTAATATGATTAGAAGTTTCTTCTATGGTTTTTATTTAAAAGTTGAAAGAAGAGACATTTTTTAAAGCTTTATGTCATGATGGGCTCACACACCACATTATTAAATTCTGTTTTCTGTCTGGAGGAAGTTAGATCCTTGGTTGTGCCTGGGAACTTTCTAAAGCCAATGACCTGTAGTATTTAACTCCCTGGCAGAAGTACCTTTGGCTCTGGGGGAAAAAATAGAGAAAAATGATGAACAAGTGATTCTAGCTCTTATAATCCACTAAGAACATGTCTTCATTTGATTCCCAGACTCACTGGCACTAAGGAGATCCAGAGATTCATCAGCCCCCAACTTCTTCCTGATGGCGTTATTTCTGGGAAAGAGTTTAAATCAGTCTCCATGATGCTGTATTTAGTATCTTGGCCTTGTAATGACAATACAAATTGCTAACCCGTCTAGAGGTTTGTATCTGCCAGCCACTGTTTCATGGTTATCATGAGTTATACTAGTCAGTTTTCATACATCTTTGATTTAATTTTTACCATAATGTTTTTTTCTTACCAGAGCACCAATCAACTCTGGCTTATGGTGGTGCAGGGGATTGAATCTGGGACTTTGGAGCCTCAAGCATGAAAGTCTCCTTGCAGAACGATTATGCTATCTACCCTGACCCCATAATTTCATTGCCACCATGGTTATCACTGGGGCTCAGTGCTTGCAGAATTCATTGCTCCTGGCAGCCATTTTTTTCTTTTTCTGTTTTCTTTCTATTTTATTTGATAGGACAGAGAAAAAATGAGAGGGGGAGGGAGAGATAAGGAGAGAGAAAGATAGACACCTGCAGACTTATTCACCATGAAGTATCCCCCCTGCAGGTGGAGAGCTGGGGCTTACACATGGCATTGATAAAGTACCAACGGGATCAAAAAATTAAGATTTTGTGGCAAGTTCAAGGTGGCTTGATTAAAGAAATTGTTTGAATGAAAAGTCTAAGGTGGCTTGATTAAAGAAATTGTTTTTATATCTGCGCTGCTCTGTTGCCTCCCAAGAGCTTGGTAACTACTGGTGATCATCGCCTGCAAAGATTTATTCCTGTGAAACCCTATTCTTGGAAAGGTTTACATAAGGGTAATTTTCCAGATCTCCTCCCCTACCCTTTTTTATCTGATAGGGCAGAGAGAAATTGTGAGGGAGGAAACAGAGAGAGAGAGAGAAAGAAAGAGAGAGAGAGGGAGAGACAGCACTGCTTCCTACTCATGAAGCTTCCCCCCTGCAGGTGGGAATCAGGGGCTTTAGACCTGGTCCCTCTACACTATAATGTGTGTGCTCTAGTGGGTGTGCCACCACCTGGTGCCCAAGAAAAAATCCTCATTTAGTGTGCAACCTAAATGCTCCCAGTCCTCAAGGGCCTGTGACTACAAAGAAAGCACAGTGACATCAGTGATGCCAACTTTGTCTTGTATCCCAGGACCATCTGCCAAGGTACCTATGAATATTTTCATGGGATCTCTGAAAGCCTCACTGTGCTCACACAGCACCACCATTTGGAGCCAGCATTACCTATTCCACTCTGGTGACCTTAGGTGGCCAGACCTGGGATTTTGCAAGGCCTTCGAACAAGATTTGTACTCTTAACATTGTAGTGCCTTCTAGATGATACTAATGTCCATGCTGAGGGTACTTCAATAACCCCCAATTAATTTATTTGTGAAGTGAGGAGCCAACCCAAGTTTCATGTATGGTAGGTTTAATCTCCAAAACTAGGTGTCAACAATTCATCACTCCAAAGCTGCAGTGCAAATCTTACTAAGTCAATCACCACTAGTTGTCACAAAATGCACATCAAAACCATGAGCTATCACCTCACACCCACCAAATTGGCCATCATGGAAAAGTTAAGAGATAACAAATCTTGGTGAAGACATAGAGAAAGGGGAATCCTGGCATAATTTTGACAGCAATTTAAATTGGGACCACTATGGAAAACAATATGGAGGTTCCTTAAAAACTTCAGAGTAGAGGAGGTCGGGTGGTAGTGCAATGCATTAAGCGCACGTGGCACAAAGTGCAAGGATTGGCATAGGGACCCCGGTTCGAGCCCCTGGCTCCCCACCTGCAGGGGAGTCACTTCACAGGCCGAGAGGCAGGTCTGCAAGTGTCTATCTTTCTCTTCCCCTCTCTGTCTTCCCCTCCTCTCTCCATTTCTTTCTGTCCTATCTAACAATGAACGACAGCAACAACAACAATAATAACCACAACAAGGCTACAACAACAAGGGCAACAAAAGGGGGAAAATGGCCTCTAGGAGCAATGGATTCATGGTGCAGGCACTGAGCCCCAGCAATAACTCTGAAGGCAATAAAATAAAATAAAATAAAATAATTTAAAAAAAACTTCAGAGTAGAATACCATGTGTTCCAGTAATTCTACTTTTCAGCAACTGAAGAAAATAAAAACACTAATTCCAAAAGGTTGTGCATTCCTATGTTTGTTGCAGTACTATTTGTACTAGATTAAAAAAAAGAAAGAAAGACTCAAACCCTGAAAGATGACTGCAAAAGGAAAATGTGACATATACATATATTCATAGTGGAACATTATTCTTCCACAGAAAGGAGAGTTAGCCATAAAAAAAAGAGAGAGAAATTATTGCCATTTGCAGCAGCAGGAAAGATTGTTGTGAAATAAGTCAGTGTTTTATGATCTCATATGTGGCGTCTAAAAAAAAAAATCAAGATAAAAAAATTCAAATAATAGAAGATTAGTGACTTCCGGAGGCGGAGCTACGAGCAGCAGATCGCTTTCTCTCCTCTCCTCTCCTCTCCTCTCCTCTCCCGGATCAACTAGGAATACCAAAGGAGACCACCCGGACCGAAACAAGACAGGACTAGAATGACCACAGAAACCCAGTAAATCACCCGTGAGTACAAACACGCGTGGCTGGTGACAGAGAGGAGAGAGGGGCCTAAGGAGAGATTAAGTGACTGCTAACAGTTCGACAGTTTGTCAGTGGAGACACCACCTCCAGTCTGCTCCACCAACAAGGGGACAGCTGAAGGGAGGAAAGGACTCCCCAGAGACTCACCAAGTACAACTCTGAGTCTCCATTGCTACTACCCTCAGAATCTGGAGCAGCAACAGGGAGGGACACCAGGGCACAGAGATCTAACCGGGAAACTCAGGAGAAGACCTATACCTCGGTGGCATAGCTGAAGGGCTGTGAAAGTCTCTTTGCATAACCACTGGATTATCTCTGCCACACCCTGCTTTATCTCTTGGTCAGGAGTCATTGATTAAGCCAAGAAGCCTATTGATAGTTTAAAAGCCCTCAGGCTACCATAGCCTACAGGGGGAAAAAAAAAAAGGCTTTTACACCACTGAACTCCAACTCAGGGATTGAAAAACCTCTTAACTTATATAAAATGGTTAAAACAACAAGAAAAAATAATGGAGACTCGAACCAGGACAAGAGTCCAGCTAAAAGTCCTCCAGAGGGCAAAGCACAAAACAACGAGTTCAACATCCAAACATTAGCTAAGGAAATAATAACAGGAGTGAGTAAAGAATTTGAAAAAATTGTAATCAGAACTGCAGGAACAACAAATGAGAATATGGAAGAAAATTCTAATTATCTCATGGTTATTAGAGAGCTGAAAGCTGAAATTGCTGAGCTAAGAAGGCAACTAGCTGAACAAGCTAAAACAGTATCAGAGCAGGGCAACAAAATAGATGAACTCCAGAAAGCAGTAGAGGGCAGAGAGAATAGAATCAATGAGGCTGAAGACAGAATTAGCAAGATTGAGGATGAATTAGAGACAACTAAAGAAGAAGTAAGAGATCTCAAAAAGAGATTAAGAGATGCTGAAAACAACAACAGAGTCCTATGGGATGACTTCAAAAGAAACAATATACGCATTATTGGCTTACCAGAGGAAGAAAGAGAAGGGGAGGAAGAAAGCGTTCTCCAGGCCATAATAGCTGAAAATTTCTCTAGTCTAGACAACACCAAAGACATAAAGATTCAAGAAGCCCAGAGGGTCCCAAACAGAATTAACCCAGACCTAAAGACACCAAGACATGTCATACTTAGATTGGAAAGGAATAAGGATAAAGAAAGGATCCTCAAGGCTGCAAGAGAAAAACAAAGAGTCACCTACAAAGGAAAACCCATAAGATTAGCAGCAGACTTCTCCATACAAACACTACAGGCCAGAAGAGAATGGCAAGATATCTATCGAGTGCTCAATGAGAAAGGCTTTCAGCCAAGAATACTATATCCTGCTAGACTGTCATTCAGACTAGATGGAAGCATCAAAGCCTTCTCAGACAAGCAACAGTTGAAGGAAGCAACCATCACCAAGCCTGCCTTGAAAGAAGTTCTGAAAGGTTTCCTATAAACAACCAGACCACCACAAATAGGACATATATCAAAACACTCTAAAACTCTACAAGAATGGCGTTAAAATATCTTCAATCTTTGATATCAATAAATGTCAATGGCCTGAATTCACCTATTAAAAGACACAGAGTAGGAAGATGGATCAGAAAACACAACCCAACAATATGTTGTCTACAGGAAACTCACCTAACGCAACAAGACAAACACAGACTTAAAGTGAAAGGATGGAAAACTATCATTCAAGCCAATGGCCCACAAAAAAGGGCAGGAACAGCTATTCTCATATCTGACATGATAGACTTTAAAATACATAAGATTAAAAAAGATAGGAATGGACACTACTTAATGCTCAGAGGATCAGTCAATCAAGAGGACTTAACAATTATTAATATCTATGCATCCAATGAGAAGCCATCTAAATACATCAAACTTCTACTGAAAGAGCTACAGCAATATATTAACAGTAACACAATCATAGTAGGGGACTTCAACACCCCACTCTCTCAACTTGACAGATCATCCAGGCAGAAAATCAATAAAGACGTAAGGGAGCTAAATGAAGAGATAGATAACCTAGAACTATTGGACATTTTCAGAGTCATTCAGAGCAAGTTGTGGTATATATACACAATGGAATACTACTCAGCTGTAAAAAATGGTGACTTCACCGTTTTCAGCCGATCTTGGATGGACCTTGAAAAAATCATGTTGAGTGAAATAAGTCAGAAACAGAAGGATGAATATGGGATGATCTCACTCTCAGGCCGAAGTTGAAAAACAAGATTAGAAAAGAAAACACAAGTCGAACCTGAAATGGAATTGGAGTATTACACCAAAGTAAAAGACTCTGGGGTGGGTGGGTGGGTGGGGAGAATACAGGTCCATGAAAAATGATGAATGAAATAGTGGGGGTTTTATTGCTAAATGGGAATCTGGGGAATGTTATGCATGTAAAAAAAAAAAAAAGAAGTAGAAACGCAAAGCAGAAATTGACTGAGTCTGGAGTATGGCACCAAAGTAAGAAAGCAGAAGTATACTAGAGTTTGCAGTGAGTACCTCCCTAATACTTCCTCTCCACTTTTCCAAGCTTTGGGTCCATGATTGCTCAACAATTTGTTTGGCTTTGTATGTTAACTCTCTTTTCAGTCACCAGGTTCCAGGTATCATCAGGATGCCGGCCAGACTTCCCTGGATTGAAGACACCACCAATGTGTCCTGGAGCTCAGCTTCCCCAGAGACCCATCCTACTAGGGAAGAGAGAGGCAGACTGGGAGTATGGACCGACCAGTCAACGCCCATGTTCAGCGAGGAAGCAATTACAGAAGCCAGACCTTCTACCTTCTGCAACCCTCAATGACACTGGGTCCATGCTCCCAGAGGGATAGAAAATGGGAAAGCTATTGGGGGAGGGGGTGGGATATGGAGATTGGGCGGTGGGAATTGTGTGGAGTTGTACCCCTCCTACCCTATGGTTTTGTTAATTAATCCTTTCTTAAATAAAAATAAATTAAAAAAAAAAATTCAAATAATAAATTGATGGTTTCCAGACACAGTGAATGGGAGGGAGAAATGGGTAAAAAGAGTCAAAAGGAACAAATTTCCAATTATAAGATAAGTAGCTCACTGAAATATAATGTACATTACAGTAACTACAATAACACTGTATTGCATATGTGGAAGTTCTAAGTCTTAAACACTGTTAGTAAAAGAAAAAAACTATTTTATACCTATCAATGGCACTATGCTAACTAGACTAATTGTGGTGATCACTTTGAAACATTTACAAATAAGGAATCATTACACCGCACACCTGAACCTAATGAGTTGTCTATCATTTATACAGCAATAAAAAAAATGGGGGGCACATGGTCACTTCCATAAGGAACAGCGCCTCATGGGCTCTCCCAGGACCTTGGCTCTACCATAAAGCAATGACGGTAGTGGTAGCCCCAGTCTCCGAAAGGAGGCTGTGGGTATCCTGCCCTGCCACTTGAGAAAGACTGGTCCTGAAATGAGTACAGCCTGCAATGTTCCTCAGATGTGACCATAAGTTATAAGCTTATAAACTATAAGACAATAAGGACTTAAAGGTTACATGGGCTCTATTACTAAATATAAATATGTATTTATATATGAACCCTGGAGCAGGTGGATGGAGGTAAGTAGTTAATTTTAGCCACAGAATTTTGTTTTATATAAGAATGGGAGCTACTCCCTGCCTTAATCCAACTTTCTAGCCCTTTTCTCTACTCTGACGCCATTCTCTCAGACAATATTCTCATCCACCCTCAGGCTTGCTACCAAACTCAAGCAAAACTACTATAGTTGTATGCCCCTAGGAACATGCCTAAAATGGTTCTCCTAGCTTTCTTCTACCCTAAAGCCCCTAATCTCATCTGCTCTGATCCTACTTTTTGCTTCCTGTTCATTAACCATCTTGTCTCAACTTAGATCATGCCATCTTCCAGACACCAAGTTACAGATGCTACCATAACTCCATCCTAACTTCTCTGGGCAGACAACTTCACCAATGTGTCCTGGACCCTTGCATCTCCAGACCCCTGGTCCACTGAGGAAAGATAGAAACAGGCCTGGAGTATGGATCGACCTGCCAACACCCATGCTCTGCAGAAAAGCAGCTACAGAAGCCAGAACTCCTACCTTCTGCTCCCCATAAACAACCTTAATCCATACTCCCAGTGGGGGAGAAGTGATAGGATGAAGATAAGAGGACTCTGCCCTCCAGCTCCATCAGCACCCAGAGAGAGAGAAGGAAAAGGAGAGGGACATATGGAGGTAGCTACAATGTTATGAGTGGCTTGGAAGGGAAGAGAGGATTGGAATAGAAAAAGAAGGGGCAACTATGTATAGATGTGGACAGATAGTTGTAGAGAAGATGGTTGGTCCATGTCTACAACCTTAGAGGAGCTGTGGTGGATTGCAGTGGGGAGAGTGAAGATTCAGAACTCTGGTGGTAGGGATGATGTGGATTCAAACCCCTGTCAACATGTAATTCTGTAATATAAAAATAAATAAAGATAAAAAATGGGGTTGCTTTGAATTTACTTTAAAAAAACTAATCATTTGAAATAGAATGTAATATTAAATGAATGTAAGAAAATAAGTATTTAAAGCTTCACATACAAAGCTAGAAATTTTTTTATTTTTTATACAAAGCTAGAAATTATTATTTAATCACACTCACATATATCTACTATATGATTAATTGCCAACCTTATATAACTATGTTAACTTGTTTATAAGAAGTGACTTGGGGAGCTGGGTGGTGGCATTACCCTGTTAAGTGTATACATTACCACGTACAAGGACCCGGGTTCAAGCTCCCACTCCCCACCTGTGGAGAGCAGGGGTGCCTCACAAGTAGTGAAGCAGGTCTGCAGGTGTTTATCTTTTCCCTCTCGATCCTCCTCCCTTCAATTTCTTTCTGTCCTATCAAATGAAAGAGAGAAGAAAAAAAAAGAATAGAAAAGAAAAAATGGCCAGCAGGAGCACTGAGCCCCAGCAATATCCATGTGTGCAAATGTGTGTGTGTGTGTGTGTGTGTGTGTGTGTGTGTGTGTGTTGGGGGATTCTCAGATTCTCAGCTAGCAGAGCACAAGACTTGCATGTCTGCTGCTCCAAGTTGGGTCCCAGAACTTCCTGAGCCGGAGTGGGGCTCTTGCTCTTGCTCTCACATGAAACTCTGTGAGATGTGACACAAATACATCTTTATAAAAATATGACTGTGGCTATTAGCAGAATCTCAGAAGCCATTATCGAAGAAAACTAAGGCAGCTGGAAAATAATGTATTATCATTCCAATGAAAGTCATATCATGGGTATATAGTTTTTTCATTTTGATGAGCCAGTGAAATGTTTCTATACTATTATAACATGAGAATTAAAAATATTAATATATTTAATAATGATTGACAAGACCATAGGATAAGAGGGGTACAATTCCACACAATTCCCACTACCAAAGTTCCATATCCCACCCCCTACATTGGAAGCTTCCCTATTCTTTATCCCTCTGGGAGCATGGATCCAGGATCATTATGGTATGCAGTAGGTGGAAGGTTTGGCTTCTTTAACTGCTTCTCTGCTGGACATGGGTGTTGGCAGGTCAATCTATAACCCTAGTCTGTGTCTCTCTTTCCTTAGTGGGGGAGGGGTCTGGAGAGGTGGAGTTCCAGGGTACACTGGTGAGATCGTCTGCCCAGGGAAGTCAGGTTGGTGTCATTAAAATTGATGTTAATTAAAAAAAAATGGGAGTCGGGTGGTAGTGCAGCAGGTTTAGCGCATGTGGTGCTAAGGCACAAGGACCTGCATAAGGATCCCGGTTCAAGCTCCTGGCTCCCCACTTGCAGGGAAGTCGCTTTACAGGCGGTGAAGCAAGTCTGCAGGTATCTATCTTTCTCTCCCCCTCTCTGTCTTCCCCTCCTCTCCCCATTTCTCTCTGTCCTATCCAACAATGATGACATCAACAACAATAAAAACAAGGGCAACAAAAGGAAATAAATAAAATATTTTTTAAATTATTTAAAAAATTGTCAAATATATAGTTGGGTTGCCTTTTACATTTTTCTGGAAAGTAAAAAAGAATGAAGCTACTAAATTTACTGTTAATAAATAATAAATTGATGAAGGCAAAGTTGTGAATAATTTGCCAACTGGGCAAAAGTAAATTTTGAAATTTTGCACTACTTGAATGATGTCCATCATCGTTTCAAGATTCATACTGTAAAGTTGTGTCAGATTTCTTGGCCTTTACAATTTCTATGGCAAATTTGAATTAAAGTTTCAAAACATGTTATCCTTTAAAACATTCAGAATATCAGTTCTGCCAAACCAAGCATGTGGTTCATATAATCAAATAGTTGAACTATATTTTATGCAAGATTGAAAAGAAATCTCTTTCTTGCCTTAAAACTGGTTGTCAATATCTCAGCATCCCAGAGCTGTGGTGCTGGGGCCCAGAGTCTCACTACTCTCCAGAAATTTCTCTCCAGAAATTCATTTGCTCAACACTTACTCCTTCCTCTCAAGGGGGTGGGGGGAGGAGAGAACGAGAGAGAGAGAGAGAGAGAGAGAGAGAGAGAGAGAAAGGAGGATGTAATAGCACCCCACCCCATCATCCTCCTTATCCCCTCACACCTCTTCCTTTACTGCCCCAAAGATGGCTCCCTCCCTCTCCTCACTATGCATATCAGTTTAGTCACTGGGAGGGAGAGGAGTGAAATGCACTGAAAGAGCTCAATTTTCCTTCCCTGTTGGGCTCTGCTTGCACACCTTGCAACATATTTTATGCAAATTGGGCAGAAAGGTTTGTCCAAAGTCGTAGACCCTGGAGAAAGTGATGGAGGAGAGCGCCTAACACCCTAACCCTAGAAAACACTGGGGGCCCAGGTTGTCGTTGGTCTTTTCAAACAGGAGGCTGGAATCGTTTTAAACAGAACTGATAAATAAAACAATGATAACAAAAGACTAGCTATAACTCAATATTTTAATTTTTAACAGCTTAGGAGGTGTCTCAAGCATCAGGGTGATAGGCCTTAATGCACGAGGCCCTTGAATTCGATGCGTCTCATACACCAGAATGATGTTCTGGCTCTCTCGCATGGTTTTAAAATAGTGATGATTTGAATTGTTAAACACTTTGTTCTGCTTTATATCTTAATGCTCTTCAGCCACCAAGTTGCAGATGCTATCATGACACCAACCTAATGTCCCTGGGCAGCCAACCTCACCGATGTGACCTGGAATCCCACCTCTCCAGAGCCCCACTAGAGAAAGAGAGAGGCAGGCTGGGCGTATGGATCTGACCTGCCAATGGCCATGTCCAGTGGGGAAGCAATTACAGAAGCCAGACCTCCCACCTTCTGCAGGCCATAAAGATCTCTGGTCCATACTCCCAGAGAGATAAAGAATAGGGAAGCTATCAAGGGATAGCTTGATGGGATACAGAACTCTGGTGGTGGGAACTGTGTGGAATTGTACCTCTCTTATCCTACAATTTTGTCAATCATTATTAGATCAATAAAAAAAATAATTTAAAAATCTCTCTTTAGACTCAGCTCCAGGGTCAAAAATAAAAAGGACAAAAGTGATGTTCCACGATCATTAAAAAGAGAAAACTAAACAGCAACAAAAGAAGCTAGCTCTGATGTTCTACTGTTTACAGTAAGGGGGGGGGGCGCATAGTCGCCAGACCCACAAGTTGGGGTTCAGAGCAGTTTCACTTGGTGAGTTGCTCCCCAAAGGGCCTTTCCAGCTGTGGAAAGCAGAAGTTCTTGCTATTAAAATAGATCTTGTTGTGCATGCAAGAGTAATGCCTCTTCCTGATGGCCCACTTCTTCAATTCTACAACTCTAAGGTGCTTACAAAGAGCTCTGCAAGAAATCCTGACTTGGCGGGTGGGCGGAGTTATGGAGTCTGCTGAAGCTTTGGGCCACTTTGCATCCTATAATTTTCTTTTTCTTTTTTTTTTAATTCTCCATCTATTTTTATTTATTTATTTTCCCTTTTGTTGCCCTTGTTTTTTTAATTGTTGTTGTAGTTATTATTATTGTTGATGATGATGTCGTTGTTGTTAGATAGGACAGAGAGAAGTGGAGAGAGGAGGGGAAGACAGAGGGGGAGAAAGAAAGACAGACACTTGCAGGCCTGCTTCACTGCCTCTGAAGCGATGCCCCTACAGGTGGGGAGCTGGGGCTCGAACCAGGATCCTTACTGCCGGTCCTTGCGCTTCACGCCATGGGCGCTTAACCTGCTGTGCTACCGCTCGATGCCCACATCCTATAATTAAAAAAAATAATAATAAATATTTTATTTATTTATTTATGAGAAAGATAGGAGAGAGAGGGAAAGGACCAGACAGCACTCTGGTACATGTGCTACCGGGGATTGAACTTGGGACCTCATGCTTGAGAGTCTAGTGCCTTAGCCATTTCACCACCTCCCGGACCACATCCTATAAATTTCTAAGGACGTTCCTGGGTCTGAGAAACAACCCGTGCAGGGGTCCTTCCCTTTCTGCCCACCTTGACCTGCCCCATGGTCTCATTAGGAATGCATGAGACTCCCTGGCTCAGAATGTCAAAAGAAAACTGCCCCACCTTTTATTTTTATTAATTAATTAATCAGTTCATTGTATGTGTCTTATTTCTTTCTTCTTCCTCTTTATCCTCAGACGTGTGTCTGGGTCTAAGATGAAGCCGAACAGCAGAGAGTAGACCCTGGCTGCAGCAGTCAGATTCACCTGGAGCTTGTTAAGAATGCAGATTCCAGCTCAGACTTCAAACCAGCATTAACAAGAGCCCCAGCTGATTCGTGTGAATAAAATTTGAGAAGCACTGGGGAGAAGAAAAACTAAAAAAGAAAAAAAAAGAACTTAAGTTTTGCTCCTCCCCTTCCCCGCCTCCCCCGCCGCGGTGCCTCTTTTGTGAAATATTGGGTTACAGCGCCATCATGTGGTTATATTAGTAATTGCTGCCAAGCTCTCCCCTGGACAGACTTCATTACCAGAGGGAATAGATGAGCCTTTATATTAGTGTCCAGAGACCCAAGTTCTGCCTCTCTTCACCACACTGTCAATTAAAGAGATATGGATCTTCTCGCAACGATGCCTTCTTCTTCTTTTTTAATGTTGTTGTAGTTGTTGTTATTAGATAGGACAGAGTGAAATCGAGAGAGGAGGGAAAGACCGAGAGGGGGAGAGAAAGATGGACACCTACAGACCTGCTTCACCACCTGTGAAGAGACTCTACTACAGGTGGGGAGCCGGAGCTCGAACCAAGTTCCTTACGCTGGACCTTGAGCTTTAGCGCCACGTGTGTTTAACCCGCTGCGCTACACTCTCTACAAGGATGCCTTTTTTTTTTTTTTTTTTTTCCTCCTCCAGGGTTATTGCTGGGCTCGGTGCCTGCACCATGAATCCACCGCTCCTGGAGGCCATTTTTTTCCGCCTTTTGTTGCCCTTGTTGCAAGGATGCCTTCTAACCAAGCTAAGAACCGTTTATAGGCTTGGCCATTTACTTCATTAAAAACAGGGCTGGGTCCATTTACTACATTAGAAACAGGGCTGGGTGGGGGCGCATCTGGTTAAGTACTCACATTACAGTGTGAAAAGACCTGGGTTCGAGCCCCTGGTCCCCACCTGGAGGGGGAAAGGTTTGCGAGAGGTGAAGCAGTGCTGCAGATGTCTTTCCCTACCTATCTCCCCCTTCCCTCTCAAATTCTCTATGTATGCAATAATCAAATAATATATATTTATTTAAAACAGCATAATTTCAAGAAATTTATTTCCCCTTCTGTTAGCTTTTCACAAAATCCACAATGCCACTAAAATTCAGAGGCACAAAGTATGATTTCAGAGATCACTTCTATGAATGACTCCCCACTTTTCAGGGATAAGAATAGCTTCACAGTAATAGCTGATATTTACTCAACACTTTGCATTTTCCAAATACTGTTCTAAGTGCCTACACACATTTAGTGACTTAAATCCCACAGTCATTCACTGAGGGAAGTGCAATATCATCTGTATTTTGTAGACCCCTATCTGACAGTAACTATATGAACAGGAACCTGTTATTGCATTCAGTAACTCTTGAAAATGAATTTGCATTGAATTAATCCAATAGTGTCTACATTATTTAGGGGACGGTGGTGCAGGCATGTAGGATACATTTTCTAACCTGCTTTAGGCCGTGGGTGGGGGCCATATATGGATTTGAAGTCTCTTATTCATAGCACACAGGCTGGAAACTGCCAAGATGGAAGTGCAAATGTTTTATTGATGCCTTGTCATACGGTCCTGAACACACCTAATCTCTCAGGTCTGTGATGAGTTACAGGGCCCAGCTTGCCCTGACCTTCGATGGGAGGCTTTGAGGGGAGTAGCAAACTGGCTTCAGAGATGTTCCCCATGGTTACATCCAGCATGGAAAGCTACACTATAGACATAAACAGACTCCACAGACCACAGCAGATCTCTCCCCTCTGTTGTCCAGCTGAGATACCCTAGGAAGAATGCTTTTCCTAGTACACAGGGCTGTTTGAATTGTTCGCCAACTCAAAATCACCTCCAGCTGTGCCTAGCTGGTTACATGAGCCAAAACTCATTCAGATTACCCTGGTTTTCACAGCACACATTGAATCCCAGCCCACTTGCTGCTATTCCTTTCACAGGCCCAGTGCTATCTAGGCCATTATGTTTGTCCTCTATGTTGCCAGTGACAAATGATGGCCTCAGAGGAGACTTCTAGGGGACCAGCAAGTGGCTAAAGTGACCCTGCCTGGAGCTATTGCCTTAGTCAAATCACCTTAAGTGCAGGGTTAAGTCTTATACAGATATAGGAAAAATAAATGTTTCTGACATGACAAAGAGCTAGACATCCTTTTTTCAAGATCAAGCACAACTTTACCTTGAAAGATAGCTACTTAGTTTACTTAGTTGATCAGTTGTATTCTGGGTTTTTGTTTGTTTGTTTGTTTGTTTGTTTTTTGCTTGTTTTTTATGGGACCTTACTGAAGCAAGAACATAAGCAGAAGGTTTCTGGGCTACCCTGAGTCTTGACTGTTACTTGTTTCTGTCTGCCTAGTGTCAGCCTTTCTTTTCCCCCTTTTTTTTCCCTCCAGGGTTATTGTTGGGGCTCGGTGCCTGCATGACCAATCCACTGCTCCTGGAGGCTATTTTTCCCCCTTTTATTGCCCTTGTTTTGTTGTTGTGGTGGTGGTTATTATTGTTGTTATTGATGTCATTGTTGTTGGATAGGACAGAGAGAAATGGAGAGAGGAGGGGAAGACAGAGAGGGGGAGAGAAAGATAGACACCTACAGACCTGCTTCACCGCCTGTGAGGCAATTCCCCTGCAGGTGGGGAGCTGGGGGCTGGAACCGGAATCTTTACACTTTGTGCCACATGCACTTAACCCACTGCGCTACCGCCCTACCCCCCTTCTTTTCCTTTTGAGGTGTTCTCTCTTCCCAATGGATATTGTCTGGAATACTGTGACCAAGATTCTGGCACATCTTAGTTTGTGGGTAAAGGGGCTCCAGGCTAGGATAGTGACATATTCTTTTGACCAGAGGACTGAAGAATTAGAGAAGAATCCTGTTTCACCCAGTAGTGGAGCCTGAGCCATTCAGAGCCTGCCTTTCTTTTGGCTTCTTGGTAATCCCACTCTTCAGAAATGCCCCATTTCCAAGTCTCTACCTTGTATTGTTTCTGTGAGTCTCACATACCCTTAAAATTTTTTTTCTCTTGGTTAACTTTATTTGCTAGTCAGTTATTTCTAGAATAATATAGAGAAAGTAACTCTTCAACACCAATGCTTTGGAGTGTCATAAAATGAATTTTTCTAACTTACAGATCTGTTGGTTGCCCTGCTCCAAGTGCTTCTAGTTGGGAGACAGCTTCTCTGGACACATTCTCCTCAGAACAGCTGACAGAAAACAAGACAAACCATAACAGCATGTTTCCAGTCTCTGGCTAAATTTGCAACAACCTAGATGCAACTTGAAGTTATTAGCCTAACTGAAATAAGTTACAAAGGGAAAGACAGTACTGCATAACTTCATTTCCATGTGGGCTACAAAGGAAACCAAACTTTATAAAACAACTCTTCAACAATGTCAACAAAATGGCAGTTACCAAAGGGAAAGGGGGGTTGGGTGGGAGAAAAAGTTAGAGAGAGTCCGTTTGATGATGATGAGTGGTACTAGAACGTTGGTGGTTGGTGTAATCTGTTAAACTATACTCCTGAACCTTACAGAGTGTTGCAAAGCCATTTATACCAATATAAAAAATAAAAACAAAATTCTGGCTAGGCACCATATCTGCTAGGATATGTTTTGTTGTTGTTGTTTTATTTATTTATTACCAGAACACTGCTCAGCTCTAGTTTATGGTGAAGCAGGGGATTGAACCTGGGACTTTGAAACCTCGGGCACGAGAGTCTTTGTGTAACCATTATACTATTTACCTCCACCTGAGTCTACGTTCTTTTTCCTAAGCAAGTCACATGTTCACGTTCAAGCTTAGCTGTGTGGAGATACATAGTTCATCTACTCTACAGCACGTACTGCAAAGCCACTATAGAACAAGTATGGGGATGGGCAGTGGTGCACCTAGTTAAGCACACATTACAATGTACTCCTGTTCCCCACCTGCAGGGGGATGCTTCATGAGTGATGAAGTAGGTCTGTGGGTGTCTTTCTCTCTCCCTATCTCTATCTTTTCTTTCTCTCTCAGTTTCTTTCTGTCCTATCAAATAAAAACAGGACAAAAAGGAGGGGAAAAAAAGCCACAGAGCCCCAGCGACAACCCTAGCAGCAATAAAAATAAATCATTAAAAAAAAAAAAATCATGGGTGGGAGGCTGGGTGGTGTTGCACCTTGTTGGGTACACATGTTACAATGTACAAGGACCCAGGTTCAAGTCCCTGCTCCCCACCTGCAGGGAGAAAGCTTCAAGAGTGGTGAAGCAGGGCTGCAGGTGTCTTTCTATCTCTCCACTCCTCTCGATTTCTGGCGGTCTCTATTCAATAAGTACGTAAAGTTGTTTTTTAAAGCATGAATGTGCTTATGTTGTTCTATTATGAGGAGAGAGTGTAAAGTTGAAGCCATTAACTTCCCTTCGTTAACCAATAAATAAAGAAGTGTTGGGGAAAGGGGTACTAGGTGGTGGTGCACCTGGTTAAGTGCACATATTACCTGGTCCCTACCTGCAGGGAGAAAACTTCAGTAAAGCAATGCTACAAGTATCTCTCCCTCTCCCTCCCCTTCTACCTTTCAATTTCTCTCTGTTCTATCAAGTGAAATAAATAAAGTTTTAATATATTTTTTAAAAAGTTAGCAGGAATTAATTTTAAGTCAGATTTATAAGTCTTTGCTTTTATGGTTTGTGTTTTCCAGCTTTTGTTTAAGGAATAATTCTTCTTGGACCCAAGATCATCGTAAAGGCATTCTTTTAAAATGTGGACATTTACTATCATGACAATAATAATTCTGTAAATCCACATTTTCACAGTACAGTGATATTGAAGCTGAAGGAAAAAAAAAAGATAGTTCTTTTCTTCTTTATTTTTCTTTCACGCTTTAGTCCAGACAACACAGTAGGCAATGATCCAATTTTGAATCTCTATTTACAGTTGGCCAGTTGGGTCTGCATTGTTTTTAAAATACTTCATCCTATTCCCACTGATCTGCAATATTAACTCTTGGACGTGAAAAGCTTCCATAAACTGCACAACTTTCTGGGCTGTGTTGTTCCTTTGCTTCTTCTTCCGTCTCTGAGCCAGCGCTGTGCTTCTCGAGTATTTGCTCCGTAAGTTTCTTAGAATCAGTCTGGCACATTCCATACACACAGAGTAAACACACTGATCAAGAGTTTGTTGGAAATTTCTTTAACTTAAAAGGTAGTTAGATGGGGGAAATAGCATAGTAATTATGTAAAGAAAAAAAAAACATTCAAGTCTGAGGATCCAAAAGTCCCAGGTTCAACCTCTACCACTACCATAAATCAGAACTGAACAGTATTCTGTCTAAAAAAAGAAGAAGAAAGAAAAGAAAAAAAGTTAGGATAACAAGGCACCTTACTTATGAACACGGAATACTCTCCACTTATTTGGCTCATCTTCAATACATTCAAAAAAATCTCATAATTTTTTCTTAAAGTATGCAAAGCTTTTGCTAGATGTATTCTTAAATACCTTATTTTTATACTATTATAAATAAGTGGGACTTTTGAAAAAGTGCTTCTTTTGACTATTTTCGGCAATACATAGAACACAATCAAGTTTTTTCATATTGTGACTCAAAGACAGCAATGATCAACCTGCCAATGCCCATGTCCAGTGGAGAAGCAATTACAGTAGCCAGATCTCCCACATTCTGCATCCTATAAAGATCTTTGGCCCCTGTTCCCAGAGGGATAAAGAATAGGGAAACTCCCAATGCAGAGGATGGAATATGGAACTCCAGTCATAGGACTTGTAGGGAATTGTCCCCTTTATCCCACAATCTTATCGATCATTATTAAATCACTAAAAGAAGAAGAAGAAGAAGAAGAAGAAGAAGAAGGAGAAGGAGAAGGAGAAGGAGAAGAAGGAGGAGAAGGAGAAGAAAACAAAGACAGCAACCTTTAACATAGTACCTAGTATTTATAGAATGTTAACTCTGCACCAGGCACTGTTTTGGACATTTCATATCTATGAATGAATGCTTTTTTTTTTTTTTTGCCAATAGGGTTATCACTGGTGCTCAGTGCCTGCATGACGAATCTACAGCTCCTAGTGGCTTTTTTTTTTTTTAATTATGATAGATACAGAGAGAAATGGGGGCCAGATAAGGAGAAAGGAAGAGAGAGAGAGAGAGACCTGCAGCCTGCTGGTGGGAACCAGGGACTCAAACCCAGTTCTCCTGTACGTGTATACTTTACCGGTTGTCCCAGGCCCAAAATGCATTCAATCTTACAATGACTCTATGCAGGAAATATCATCATCATTATATATTTATGACTGATGGGGGAAAAAAAAAGCTCAGGGAAGTTTGGTAACTTATCCAAGATCATAAATGGTAGAGCTCACTGACCACCAACCCAAGGCTTTAGCTACAACACTCTTATTTGCCTCTTAACTTTGTTAAGCATTTTCATTCATTCTAACAATTTTCCTGTCCTCTTAGGTTTCCCATCCAAACAAATATGTTAAAATCAGCTAGCAAACACATGGTTAACACCCCATTAAGGCAGAGCATGAGAGAGAAAGTTGAACTTCGTGAAGCAAAAGCAATCCAGCAGGCTCTTGGGATTGCTGGTGGGCTTCCCAGGGAGCCAGGAATGTCAGGCATGGCAGCACTCGCCAAGTTAGGGCGTCCTCAGAGAGGCCCACAGGCTCCAGGAGGCCTGAATGGGAAAAGAGGCCCAGGGCCAAGCCCAACAGTGTCAACTGACAACCCACTCCTCCCTGTCCCCACCCCCAGATCAGGGCTCAATCAAAGGGCCATTCAGGCCCCTCCCTTTCACAGACAGGCCACTGGGGCTGTCCCCTGAGGCTGAAATGCAACACTCCCACGGGCTTCGGCTCCAAACAGGCTTGTGTTTGTAACCACAATATACTTGGCTTCAGGGTTTTACACACATTACTTTCCTACTGCAGTTAGAAAAAAAAAAAGATTGAGAGAGAGAGACAAGGAATTAAGAAGAAAGTAAGAGGTCTTGAGGGATGAAGAATTCTTTTTCCTGTCTCATGAATGAGGTTAATAAGTGGAAAAACAAAACTGCTCTCCATGAACGGTCTTTGGAAGGGTTAGCAGGCCATAATAATTAAAAGCAAATTAAACGACTATATCATTCATTCAGCCTCAATCAGCTCTCTCAGCCTTGGGGGAAATGAGTGGACTTGGGTGAAGAGGGGAAAAAGCCAGGGTGACAAGGGTAGGGAGGAACCTGCTCTGCCCTGTGCAACAGTACCCAGTGAGAAGCAGGGATAATGGCTCCCACTTTCTTTCTACAGCACCTCAAATGACTTATTTTCTTCCACAGTCTTACTGCAAATAAGTCATTTGTTCACGTTTCAAAGGAATGCTTTGATATATACAGTGCAGCACTGGTACCTAGTGTTTTGGGTCATCTTGGCTGAGTCACCTGGCTGTCAGTTTCTTCTTGGTGAAAGAAAGATGCAGAATCGATGGTAGGTGTCCTCTCTGGTACCTGGGATGCGAAAGTGAAGGGAAATGGAAAAATTAATGGAGCTTTCTAGTCCCTATCTGTTTCTGTCATTCTTGACCTCAGGCCATTTTCAGCACATACTGGCTGAGCAGTTAACTCTTTCATGTTTGTTTTTAACACACACTAATGCTCACAAATTCCACGTGACCCAGAGGTCATGGGCTCTACACTGGCTCAGCTCATATCTCTCTACCTGGCGGGAGGTGAAGAAGGGTCCAGCTACATTCAGTCAAGGAGGCTGAGAAAAACTTGTGACAAGGGGGGGAGCGGTGGTGACAACACAAGCTTCTGTAAAGTGGCTTCAGGAGGTGGTAGAAACAAGAAACCCAAGCCTGGGTCGAGGCAGCTCGCTTGGGAGGACTTGCTTTTACCGTGTGTGTACTGTACAGTCATGGGTTGAAACCCTCTGGCAGCATACAGACATAACCACAGTACCAGGAGGAGCTCCCATGGGTGGTGAAGTAGTGCTGTGATGTCTCTTTTTCATTCTCCTCCTTGGTCTTTACCTGAAGTTAAATAATAAAAGCAAACAACAAACAGAGGCTGGGAGATAGCATAATGGTTATGCAAAAAGGCTTTCATGCCTAAGGCTCCAAGGTTCCAGGTTCACCACACAAATCAGAACTGAGCAGTGCTTTGATATATATATATATGTAAAATAAATAAATAAATAATTTAAATGTCTAAAAAAATTGATGGGGCATGGTGATAGACTTGTGAGGCAGGGCAAGAGACTATTTTTCAAAAGGGGTGAGGGAGGGCAGGAGTATATCAATACCTCAGTCTGTTAGAGCACAATTTTTAAAAATCTTTTGTTATGTTTTTTTAAGATTTTTATTTTATTTATTTGTTATTGTGTTGGGTAGTATGCCAGTTCCCCCCCCCCCAAAGCCTCTGTCTCTAATCCTGCTTAACTAAGCACCACCATGCCTGCAGGGCATTAGTTTAATCACTTAAAGCTGCAGTCTATTTACATAACCACTGTTAACTGAGCACTACCCTACCTCCAGGGCATTGGTTTAATCCCCAACGGTTCACGATGTCTTTTTGCTCCGCCCCTCTTGTAGTCACCCTGATTTCCACCAGTCTCTTTTTGCTCCACCCTCTCTATGTCACATCCTGTTTCCACCCTACTTGGCAAGTATATATACAGCTGCTCTTCTGTTTTAACACTCTCTCATAGTAAATAAATACATAAAACTTGAAAGAAAGTAAAAAGTAGAGAAAAGAAACCCAAGTTAGTTGGAGACAAGCAAATATAGACCCAGAACACCAGTGTTTTGTCTGAGCAGCTCCAAATGGAAGTATACACACACACACACACACACACACACACACACACACACATTCATGAGCAAAAATGATGGCATAGTCTTTGGGGCTTCTCAGTGGCAGGCAGTAAGTAACTGGGGAATGATGAGTTATAGGTGTTCTCAGATACTTGGACTCATCCAGAAAATGGAAAAAAGAAGAACTATTCTCAGAAATGGGTGGAAGTGTATTGTGCTTCTCTAAAGTTTTAAGGCATAAATATCTGTAATATCTACCATGTTACAGTAGAAAGTATAGATATGTTTAAAATCAAGATTCTTATCAAGGCCTGAAAAGACATAGAGGAAATGTAAAGACACATTACTGAGTGAAATAAGTTAATCTCTAAAGATTGCAACGATATGCCCTTCTGGAAAAGATTAAAACAGATTGTCAAAAAGATCAGTGGTTGTTGCCAGGAGTTGGAGGAGGGGGTGGACAGAAAGAGCATAGTAGAATTTTAAAAGGTCTGCATGAGGTTACAATAATGGATACATGATTCACAGACTGTCCAACACTAAGAAGGAAGGTTAATGTGAACTCCTGGGTGTGAACAGTGAGGTTGGTTTTGGTCCATTGACTATAGCTGTGGTACCACACTGTTGCCACATGTGGACAGTGGTGAAAGCAATGCCTGTGGGGAGAGGCAGGGGAGATGGCAATCTCTGTCCTTGCCCTTCATTTTTCTTTTATTTCTGTTCTTGCCCTTCAGTTCTCTTTTCTTTTCGCTCACTTTTGCTGTGAGTCTGAAAGAGCTCTGAAGTAGAAATGCTGTTAACAGAAAGAATTATTTAAATATGGTTTGAGCACTTAGGGCTTCCTCTTCCTCTCCCCTCAGCCTTCTCACGAATAAATTGTGCAGTCATTGGTGGGGTCTATTCAGTGTTTACGTTACTGCATTGTAGTTGGAGGGTACATCAGGGGTTAATACAACTCAGTACTTTTTCTTTCCTTCCTTTATTTCCTTGGTGGGTTATGCCATTATCTGAGAGCTGACCTCTGTTGGAAATGATATTTCCAACATGATTTAAGAACTCTTCTATTTTTCTTTATTTTCTTCTTTAGTTTCTCTCTCTGTGTGTGTCTGTCTATCTTGAGTGATAGTGAAAGAGGTTCAGCCTTAAAAACTTAAAACAAAACGAATGGCTGTAAATGAGATTAAAACAAGGACTCCAGGGCAATTTGAATAATGAAGCAAGCATTCATTGCCCTTAGTTTCTCTCTCACTAGCACTTATTAATTAGCAACTGTTTTCCATAAAAATATCAGTGGGCTCATCCTAAAAATAGAACAAAATAGATGTGCTGTTTAATTTTCTGTTTTAATTAAAACTGGCCATTTTAATTGGGTTTTATTGTTCCATCTATTTGTTTAATAGACTTCTCCTTGGGAAATACAGCAGGTGACCAGACAGTCCTCAGAATGATTATTTGCATGGGAGGTGATTACACAGGGCTTTCAAGGCTTGAAAAACAATTGCAATGATGAGTATTGATATTTTGGGTTTAAGCTGAGTCTATAATCTGACTTGTATGCATGTGTGTATGTGCACACATTTGCTAGCCATTTTGGGAGAAAAGAGGTTGTCCTTTTATGATCCAGAACACCCAGCCTCCAGGATGGGTGGGGAGGATTGATGGTGGTTTTCTAGAGCTGAGAATCTGCAGGACAGAAAAATGATCACCAGTCGCCCAGGGTGACAAGAAGAGTTTGAGAGCTACTTTCTGTGGCATTTTTCACATAAAAACAATTAAAACGAGGGTTGGGCAGTAGCACAGTGGGTTAAGCACACATGGTGCAAAGCGCAAGGTCCAGCAGAAGGACCTGGGTTTGAGCCCCGGCTCCCCACCTTCAGTGGAGTTGCTTCACAGGCGTGAAACAGGTCTGCAGGTGTCTATCTTTCTCTCCCGCTCTCTGTCTTCCCCTCCTCTCTCCATTTCTCTCTGTCGTATGCAACAACGATGATATCAATAACAATGATAATAATGACCACAACAATGGTAAAACAACCAGGGTAACAAAAGGGAAAAAATGGCCTCCAGGAGCAGTGGATTCATGGTGCAGGCACTGAGCCCGGCAATAACCCTGGAGGCAAAATAAAATAAAACAAAATAAAATAAAATAAAACAGGGAGATTCTTTCTTAAATTATTTACTTATTTAATTTATTATTTTTAGTTTTACTAGATCACTGTTATACTCTAATTTATGTTGGTGTGGGGGATTGAACCTGGGACTTTGGAATTTTGGGCATGAGAGTCTCTTTGGATAACCATTGTGATATCTCCCCCATCCACAGCAGGTAGATTATTTTTGTTCATTAACAATAATTTATTATGAGTGTGTATTTTCCCACTTTTATCAAAGGTTGGTGAGTACACCAGTTTAATAAGTTAAGTGACTCCTATTAAAAAACCGGTAGTTCCCTAAGAGGCAATTAATCTCTTTCATAACATTGTTTTTGTGGTACTTTACATTCATATTTCTAAAAATTATGTGTTAAACATTTATGTTCTTATAACTTAATATATCTTGTAAGTTTATTGTAAGAGAACATTAAAAGGAATTAATTCATAAAAGCGCTTTTAATGTGTCTGGCAGCATTGTTACTATATCACCTTTTCAGTTTTATTTATCATAGATTGTCTGCCTACAATAAAATATTAGGTCTCCTGTTCAACACTCCCCTTTTTAAAAAGTTTTTTCCTTAGAAGGTATTAAAATAGCAGAGCAAGTCAACAATTTCTTTCTTTTTTTAAATTTCTTTACTGGGGAGTTATTGGGGAGTTAATGTTTTACATTCGACAGTAAATACAACAGTTTGTACATGCATAACATTCCCCAGTTTTCCACATAACAATACACCCCCACTAGGTCCTCTGCCATTCTTTTTGGACCTGTATTCTCCCCCTCCACCTACCCCAGAATCTTCTACTTTGGTGCAATATGCCAATTCCAATTCAGGTTCTACTTGTGTTTTCTTTTCTGATCTTGTTTTTCAACTTCTGCCTGAGAGTGAGATCATCCCATATTCATCCTTCTGTTTCTGACTTATTTCACTTTACATGAATTTTTCAAGGTCCATCCAAGATCGGCTGAAAGTGATGAAGTCACTGTTTTTTAATAGCTGAGTAGTATTCCATTGTGTAGATAGATATTCCACAACTTGCTCAGCCACTCATCTGTTGTTGGACACCTGGGTTGCTTCCAGGTTTGGGCTATTACAAATTGTGCTGCCAAGAACATATGTGTACACAGATCTTTTTGGATGGGTGTGTTGGGTTCCTTAGGATATATCCCCAGGAGAGGATTTGCAGGATCATAGGGCAGGTCCATTTCTAGCCTTCTGAGAGTTCTCCAGACTGTTCTCCACAGAGGCTGGACCAATTTACATTCCCACCAGCAGTGCAGGAGGGTTCCTTTGACCCCACACCCTAATTATATCAAGAAAATAACACCTCTTTTATGGGTGATACAATGGCTCACTGGATAATGTGCTGCTTTGCTGTATGTGCAACCCAGCTTTGAGCCCAGCCCCCACTGCTGGGCTCAAAGAAGGAAGCCTCAGTCTCTTTCATTCTCTGGTTCTCAGCCTCTCTCTTTCTATCTAAAAAGAAAAAAAAAAGGCACTATCCTTTTACACATACACACACAAATGCACAGATAAGAGAGTCTCTCCTTTCATCAAGCTAGTAGTTTTCCATATTAAGTCTTTTGGATTGATATTAATGTTTTAGTTATCATAGCTTTGCAAATATTGGTAATTGAGTGATGAGATATGCAGGGGGCTCAATGAGGCCTCTCAGGAAAAAAAAAATGCATGTCCTTCACTTCTGAGAAATTTTCCTGATTTTTTTCTTAATTTTTAAAAATTATCTTTATTTATTTATTGGATAGAGACAGCCAGAAATTAAGAGGGAGGAGCATAATAGGGAGGGAGAGAAAGACAGAGAGATACCTGCAGCCTTGCTTCACCACTTGTGAAGCTTTCTCCCTGCTGGTGGGGACCAGGGACTCCCCTGCAGGTGGGGAGCCGGGGTTCGAACCCGGATCCTTATGCCGGTCCTTGTGCTTTGCGCCACCTGCGCTTAACCCGTTGCGCTACAGCCCGACTCCCTTATTATTATTTCTTATAGGACAGAGAAATTGAGAGAGGATGCGATGATTTGGGAGGGAGAGAAAGATAGACACCTGCAGACCTGCAGACCCGCAGACCTGCTTCACTGCTTGTGAAGTAGCACCCCCTCCCCCCGCCCGGAGCAGGTGGGGAGCCGGGTGCCCCAAGCCCGGTCTCAAACCAGGATCCACATTTCCTACTCTGTGCATTTAACCTGGTGCACCACCGCCTGCCCCCACTTTTTTTTTTTAAATAACTTTAATGCCTCTATTTTCTCTGTTACCTCTGTTTTGTTTTTTGTCTGCTTTACCAGAGCATTGTTCAGTTCTGGCAATGCAGGGATTTGAAGCCTCAGGCATGAACATCTTTTTGCATAACCACTATGCTATCTCCCCTGCTCTCTATTGTATTTGGCATGTTTTTTGTCATAGCTTTAATTTCCAAAAACTCTCCTTTTGATCTTTCATGAACTTTATATACTACTTGTTCTTCTTCTTCTTTTTTTTTTTTTTTGCTTTTCTCTGAACTTATTATAGCTCTTTGTAGTTTTCTTCTTCTCTTTGTATTATTTTAAAAATCTTTACTTAATTAATATATTTGATAGACATGGAGAGAAATTGAGAGGGAAGGGAGAGGAGAGAGAAAGAAAAAGTGAAACACCTACAGCACTGCTTCATCACTTGCAAAGCTTTTATCTTGCACATGGGAACCGTTCGGTGGCTTCAACCTGAGACCTTGAGTAGTGTAACATGTGTTCAAACAGGTGCACTACTACTGGGCCCCCTGCATTATTCCTACTTATGCTGAGCTCAGTAAAAATCCATTATTTGGGAATCGGGCGGTAGCGCAGCGGGTTAAGCGCAGGTGGCACGAAGCCAAGGACCAGTGTAAGGATCCCGGTTCGAGCCCCCGGCTCCCCACCTGCAGGGGAGTCGCTTCACAGGCAGTGAAGCAGGTCTGCAGGTGTCTAGCTTTCTCTCCCCCTCTCTGTCTTCCCTCCTCTCTCCATTTCTCTCTGTCCTATCCAACAACGATGGAAACAATAATAACTACAATAATCAAACAACAAGGGCAACAAAAGGGAATAAATAAATATTTATTTTAAAAATCTATTATTTGTGTTGATTTCAGTTTCCTTACTGGAAGGTTCTCATAGATGTTTGGTCAGCCTTATAACTCATTGCCTAATTTAAGAATGAAGCCCTAAAAAGCTGTAATATATGTGTCTATGTAGGTGCATACACATGTGGTGTTGAGAAATTATAGGGGGTGGAGGAGAATCATAATGGTTATACAAAAAGACTTTCATGACTGAGGCTTGAAAGTCTCAGGTTCAGTCCCCTCACCATCGATAGGCCAGAGCTGAGCAGTGCTCTGGTAGTAACAACAAGTATTTCTAGAGAATTATAGGGAGCTTGACAATATTTGTGTGTACTTTTGGGAATTGTGCTTATGCTTAACTGCTTTGTTGGGAGATTCCAATTTGTTAGTTTCTTCGGGTCTTTTGTTTTAATCTAGTCAGTTCTTCTAGAGAGGAGTTATACATCGCCTGATTTTAGAGATGCAAATCTGACTACTAGCACTCTTAAAATTAGAGTGGAGGAGGGAGTCAGGCGGTAGCGCAGTGGGTTAAGCACACATGGCACAAAGTGCAAGGACTGACTCAAGGATCCTGGTTCGAGCCAGGCTCCCCACCTGCAGGGGAGTCACTTCACAGGTGGTGAGGCAGGTCTATAGGTGTCTATCTTTCTCTTCTCTCTTTGTCTTCCCCTCTTCTCTCCATTTCTCTCTGTCCTATCTAACAACAACAATAATAACTACAACAACAATAAAAAACAAGAGCAACAAAAGGGAAAATAAATAAATATAAAAAAGAAAATTTTAAAAAAACAAGGGCAACAAAGAGGAAATAAATATTTTTTAAAAATTTAAAAGAAAATATTAGAGTGGAGGATAGATGGTGGGAGTCCAGAGTTTAGGATATACACCTTCACTTCATCTCCAAATTTCTGTATGGTCCCTTCTGATGTCACTGAATCAGTTTCTCTGGTCAACCACCACCTTCTCTTCTCCCTTCTCCCCCACTTCTCTTCCCCCTTGTTTTTCTTCTTTAGATTTTATTTATTTATTAACATAACACAGAGAAGGGGAGGGAGAGAGGGAGGGAGGAGGTGGAGGAAGAGAGAGAGAGGATGAGAACCAGAGTATCACTCTGACACATTGGATGCTGGGGATAGAACTCAGGACCTCAAACTTCCAAGTTTAGCACTGTTCTTACTGTTCTACCTCCCTGGATCCTGGTCAACCTTCTTTAGAAAGTCAAACACTGGATTTCTGAGATTAAGAGTAAAGAGTTGACAGATCTTTCAGAGTATGGTGGTTCTGTGTTTTCTTATATATGTTTATTACCAGTTTTCTGTTTTCAGCCTCACTTTTACCCAGGAGTCAGCAACCCCTGAGTTTCTCTAACATCATGTGATTCAAAACAACGTGCTTCTGTGTTAGTATTGGCTAATTTCTGTTGGCCAACCTGTACAGATGCTTTCTGGCTCCTGAAATATTTATTTTCTTTTCTCTTTGTTCATGTGGGTTTATATCTCCTTTTAATCATTCACAGTTATTTTTGTGGAAATATTGGAGGTGGGACCACACTGAAAAATGGACTTTTCAACTTAACGCATTTCAGCTTAGCACAAGATTTTTGAATGATAGAATTCAAATGATACAATAGTGGAAAAAATGGAAATGTATTAGTCTAATTATTTATGGACTTAGTCTTGATTTTTTTTTTTTGCTTTACTTTTTTTTTTCTTTATTGGGGGATTAATGGTTTACAGTCAACAGTAAAATACAATAGCTCATACGTGTGTAACATTTCCACATAACAATACAACACCCACTAGGTCCTCCTCTGCCATCATGTTCCATGACCTGAACTTTTCCCTTACCATAGAGTCTTTGACTTTGGTGCAATACACCAACTCCAGTCCAAGTTCTGCTTAGTAAGTCTTGATTTTTAAGATGTCATTTTTAAGGGTGCAAAATTTGGGTGTCATTATAGGATTTTTCATTTCCATGGATATCTTGTGTGAAATATTTATATCGAGAGAGAGGGAAACTGAAGTGCCCATCAGTAGATGACTAAGAAGAATATATACATATATATGTATATATATATACATGTACATATATACCTACACAATACTCAGTTATAAAAAGGTGAAAGGAAATAGCATAGTTGTTATGGAAAAATATTTTCATCTCTTAGGTTCTGAGGTCCCATTTTCAATCCCAGGCACCATCATAAACCAAAGTAGTTGAGCAGTGTACTGGTGAAAGAAATTAAGAAAGAAATTAAGAAAGAAAGAAAGAAAGAAAGAAAGAAAGAAGAAAGAAGGAAAGAAAATGGCTGAAATTTTGCTACTTGCAGCAAAATGGAAGTAGAATAAGGGGTTATGCAAAGTATAATAATTCTTCTGAAAAAGACAAGTTTTGGATAACATCTCCCATGTGTGCAACAGAAGGAAATAAAACTGATGAATAGACAAAAGAAAATAAAAATAAAACTGACAGCAGAAATAGGGTAGAGAAAGGGTAGGGGGTGAAAGGATAATGGATCTTACTTTTTTAATGTTACAAAGAGAACAGGAAGAAAGTCTGAAGATTAACAAGCCATACCAAACAATTAGAAAAATAATGACACCCCAAGAAGGAGATTGGATAAAGATAAAGTGATTTAGAAAATAATGAACATTACAAGAATTCCGAAGTCAAACTTCAGTCACATTTATTGTGGACAAAATAGAGAAGACTTCAATTGTCAATGTCAGCAATGAAAAGGGAGATCTAACCTTAGATACTAAACTGATCATAAAATGATGTTACAAACAACAATCCAAAACTATTAGATGAGATGGACAAATTCTTAGAAAAATAGTCTGCCTACACGGACATGAAAAATCTTTATAGTCGGGAGTCGGGCGGTAGCACAACCGGCTAAGCGCAAGTGGCACGAAGCACAAGGACCGGCATAAGGATCCGGGTTCCAGCTCCCCGCTCCCCACCTGCAGGGAAGTCGCTTCACAGGCGGTAAAGCAGGTGTCCAGGTGTCTGTCTTTCTTTCCCCCTCTCTGTCTGCCCCTCCTCTCTCCATTTCTCTCTGTCCTACCTAGCAACGACGACATCAAAAACAACAATACTAAGTACAACAACAATAAAAGAAAAATGACAAGGGCAACAAAAGGGAAAATAAATAAATAAATAAATATTAAAAATTTTAAAAATCTGTATAGTCTATAATGTTGGGGGCAAATGAAATGTGCAGTGGAGGAAATAGTGCTCGGGTGGAGTACTGAATTTACCTGAGAGTCTAGTTAGATCCCTGACACTGTTTATCAGAGTAGCGCTCTGCCTTCTCTTCCTCTCTCTCTCTCCTTTTCTCTGTTTCATGTAAAACTCTCTCATATGAAGTAAGTAAAATACAAATGTTTTTAAAATGTTGAATCTGTGATTTAGTCTTTACCACAAATATTTCCCACAAAATTCTTTACCAGGGAATCTGACCAAACCATTCATTAAGCTATAAGGCAATTTTTTACACAATTATACTCAAAGAATAAAAAAGATGGAACAGCTCTGAGTATTTTAAGAGGTCAGCATACCATTGGTTCCAAAATCTCAGCAGATCATTGAAAGGGCATCCCAGGAGGTAGTGCAGTGGATAATGCATGAGGCCTGCAAATGTAAGCCCCTGACTTTGATCCCTGGCACTACATATACCAGAGGGGACAGACATCACCATATATGAGGACCTGGGTTCGAGCCCTGGGCCACCACATGGGAGCAAGTGTAGTGGGGAAACTTTCTAAGTGGTAGAGCAGTGCCTCAGTCTCTCTCCATTTTTCCTCTGTATCTCTCTCTCTCTCTTTTATTTTGCCTTCTATATAAAATAGAGAGAGAGAGAGAGAGAAAGAGGGGTCGGGCAGTAGTCCAGCGGGTTAATCACACATGGTGCAAAGCGCAAGGACCAGCGTAAGGATGCTGGTTAAAGCCCCACCAGGCTCCCACCTGCAGAGGAGTCGCTTCACAGGCTGTGAAGCAGGTCTGCAGGTGTCTATCTTTCTCTCCCCCTCTCTGTCTTCCAATCCTCTCTCCATTTCTCTCTGTCCCACCCAACAACGAATGACATCAACAACAATAATAACCACAATGTTACAGAGCAAAAATCAAATCTCCATCCACTGCAAGGAAGCAAAAGATGTTTATTTACGAATTGCAATCCGGGCCGAGTGGTGACTGATATTAGTCTACCAAGCTCGACCCTGAACAAGGCTCAAACCACACAATTTATAGGATTTCTGAATACACTCAGGGAGGGGGAATATGCAAAACTAGAATTCTATCACACACTCAATAGCATTTTACAGAAAACGCAGGATCCAATCATTTCAGACATTGTAATGCTCTAAGCAGCCTATAAGAATTGTCTAATTTCAAGCCTTTATGCAAAATAGGGTCACCACACTTTCTCGTCAGCTAAGACCACTGGGCTATCAGCTCCCTCGACCTTGAGTAAGTGGTTGAGTTTCAAGGACTTGGTTAGGCTAGCTATTCTCTTTAAGACAAACAACAGGTGGCTTACATCTTGGGGTGTGGGTTTTGTCTAGCCCCCCTTTTACAGGAATTTTCCACTGCAGGCAGAAAAGCAACTATACTTACAACTCATGCTTAAAATTTTACTTAAAGCAATTCTAAAGTTACTGCTTCTAACACACAACAAGGCTACAACAACAAGGGCAACAAAAGGGGGAAAATATGGCCTCCAGGAGCAGTGGATTCATGGTGCAGGCACTGAGCCCCAGCAATAACCCTGGAGGAAAAAAAAAAAAGACTTCTAGGAACAGTGGAGTTATACATATACTATATTATCCAGTGATAATCCTTGCAGCAAAAAGACTTTGATGAGTTAATTAAAATAAAATAATAGAACACTGAAAAGAAAATTGTAAACCTCCTGTTATTATTGGAGGGGGGAGTTGGATAACAGCCAACCCCACACCAAGGTGAAAATATCCACAATAAAATATTAGTAAACTGAATCAGTCATAGAAAAGTAAAATATGGAAACAAAACATTGTGTCTATGTTTATTCATTAGAAGAGTTTATTCTGGAAATTCAAGGTTGATTTCCCTTTCAAAAGTCAGTATGAGTCATGCCCTCAGAAGAAAGGCAGTGTTTGTGTTGAGGTGAGGCCTTTTTCTCTGTAATACACTAATCAAACCAGACACAAGGAAATTCTGTCCAGAATCCAGTCAAAGTCAAATTTCTTGGGGTGGGAGCAGAGAACAATTTGGAAAGTACTGAGACCTGGACAACGAGGAAGTTTAAGGCTGGGACAAGTCACAACATCTGGTAAGGAAGACCCCAGTTGCTAAGAACCCCCAACTCCCAATAAAGATGAAGACTTCCTGAAGCAAAAGTGTGTTCTAGTTTCTAAAATATGTCAGTGCTCTCCAAGAAGTATTCAATGTTTCATAATAAATCCAACTTCCTTTTGATAACATCTCAGCTGAGCTTTTCTGAGTTCCTTTTGTTCCAGGATTAAAGGCAATGGTCATTTCTGACACACTGGCCCCAAAAGAGGTGAGTGTGATGAAAGGGTTTGGAGGTGACCCGAGGGCTGACAGTCCTCTCCCTTCTCTGTCATACCAGGCATTTCCAAGCAAGAATAGTAACTTTGAGTCTGGCCTTACTTTAATTTGGCTGTATGTTGTTTCTCAGAATCTTGAATTATCCTCTTTTGCTTTTCCTCCTAATTATTTTAAAGGTTGAAACCATGATGTTGTGTATGTTCTTTTGATTTGAGTCAGTTTGTTTTAGTACAACTGTTGGTTTTCTTCTCTAGTAACAACAGAGATTTGAAGTGAGGATTAGTGATTTCATTACAGCCTCACTACCAGATTATAATTCTACTACAAAGACAGCTAGTTACTAAGTGAGTGTTTATTAGCAAGGAAGGATGGGACAGTTTCTGGATTGATTTTTCCCCCCTCCTGAGCACTTCCCAGCTCTGACTTATGGTGGTGCTGAGGGTTAAATCTAGGACCTTTAATGCTTTAGGCACGAAAAGTCTTTTCTACATAAGATTATGCTATCTTGGATATGAGGGTGATCTGCCTGCGACATCTGTCACCCCATTGAATCAACCTTGGGTTGATTCAGCTGATCTGGCTGGCTAGGCAGGTATCCCCTTCCTCCCTCACCACTCCGTGTGCGTCCCTCCCGAAGCTGCCTGCTTGGTCAAAGAGGACAGCCTTCTCCGAATAAAGACAGACTGGTCTTCGGTCGGTTGAGGGTAAAGGAGTAGCTGCGCTCCCCTGCTAGAACCTCCAAATAAACTCTCAAGATTATGCTATCTCCCCAGCTATATTAGTCAGCAGTCCATGTATTTCATTTATGCAATGATGTGGAGTAGCTCTGAAATAGTTTGCCCACGTTACACACTTGAAACACCTTGAATTACTCCAGTCTGAGATCATTTCTAAAATCCAGCCTGCCAGCTAACAAGCCACTGTGATCACAAATGATAACTTCTCACATTTGTTACGCTCTTTAGTAACACCTTAGATGTTTTATTATTATAAAAAATAATTATCTATAGACATTGAATGAGCCATATCTGCTGCATTCCCACTAATAACCTGGACAGGTGCTTCAGCGCCTCCATACCTTAGTGTCCAGATTTGGTTTTTGCATATGAATGTTGCATCAATAAAATGCAAGAATCCATTCACCTGACATAGACACAGAAATTAATAGCTGGACATCACTGTTACAAGCTGTATATTGTATGCCACAGGGCATCTTCCACTTACCTTCTAGAAAGTTGTCTGTCCAAGTTGTCAAAATGAAGAGTTGAAGGTGCGGTCCACCTGAGTGTCCTGGTACACTGGGTGTCACTGCACACCAGGCATTGGGATGCCACAGGAAAAGGACAGAGCCCCAACATATAAACTGGGAAAATGACTTCCCTCAGTCCTTCCAGAAGTGGCTTATGGGAACTGGATCATTAGCTATTTGTGTGTAAGTCAGCCTTTCAGTTTATCAATGAATAAGTCAGACTTTCAAATTATAAGTAGATTAATAATGAGAACTGTAGCTGCCGCTGGATATTTGAGTTTCTGGGAGTAAGTGATGGTATCTTTGGTGTGAGTTCATTTTATGTAATGTATGCATTCCTGAAGACTCGGCATTATTCAAAGCATGTGTTATGCAACTCAAAGCAAGCTTTCCCACATTAATAAGCTTAAAATCTGGAAGAGTGTGTCCCAGAGCAAATTAATCTACACCCAATTGTGTAACTTTCCTTTAATGGTGATTTTCGTTTCTCCTGCTTGGTCTCTGATATTGTGCAGAAATCTACTAAATAATAAGCAGATCATATCACACTGGCTGCTAGGTCTTCTTTAAAGCCTCCATGACATTTCAAGTCTGGAGCAAGTGCACTGCTCTTGGTGCTTTGTTTGCACCATCACATTGTGAATGCTCAGACAACATGGTCAGAGGATAGCGAGGAAGTATTTTCAATTACACTAATCACACACTAGTCACCAGAATCACTTGACGAAGTTCTAAACCCTGAATATAGCAGCCTAGTTCATAAAAAGGTGGCAAAAAGAAGCATTTTTTAAATGTATTTATTTCTAAAATAGAAACACTGACAAGACCATAGGATAAGAGGGGTACAATTCCCACTACCAGAGCTCCGTGTCACATTTCCTCCCCTGATACCTTTCCTATTCTTTAACCCCGTAGGAAGAATTTTTTGTTTTAGAACCAAAGAACAGTTCATTTTCCTGAGCAATTCTGAAATTGAACAACTCCCCCCCCCTTTTTTTTTAATTTGGGGCTTGGCTGAGCTCATCATAAGAAAGGAATACATACATAATCATATACTCATAAATACAATTCACTCAAAATATAATTGTACTGCAATTTTGGAATCCTTTGCTTCTTTTTTTTAACCAGAGCACTGCTCAGCTCTGGCTGATGGTGGTACAGGGGATTGAACCTGGGACTTTGGAGCCACAGGCATGAGAGTCTCTTTGCATAACCATTATGCTATCTACCCCTACCCTGGAATCCTTTGCTTCTCAAGGTGGGGACTGCGGAAAGACCTTGATTTGGAAACCACCAGAAAGATGTTTAATTTAGTTTTTGGCCACTTTTTAGTTGTATGGTACTAAGTTTCCTCATCTATAAAATGTGAACAAGGACCTGTCATATAGGGTGATTCCAAGGGTGGATAATAGTATTTGCCAGAGGGTGTCTGAGCCGTGGCTTCCTGAGAGGAGTGGCTGGAACTGGCCATATATTTACACTCCTGTGCTTATCAAGATCTTTAATTCATCATGAATGATTTGTCATCAGAAGAAATTCAACTGAGGGCTACTGACTTTACTAATGAGTCTATGGAAAGTACAAAGAGAATCCTTGGCTTAGACATTGAGTCTCAGGATGCAGGAATCAAGACTATCACTATGCTTAATGAACAAGGAGAACAACTAAACCACATAGAAGAAAGCATGGACTGGGAGTTAGGCGGTAGTGCAGCGGGTTAAGCGCAGATGGCGCAAAGCACAAGGACTGGCATAAGGATGCTGGTTTGAATCCCCAGCTCCCCACCAGCAAGGGAGTTGCTTGACAGGTGGTGAAGCAAGTCTGCAGGTGTCTCTCTTTCTCTCCCCCTCTCTGTCTTCCCTTCCTCTCTCCATTTCTTTCTGTCCTATCCAACAACGACAACATCAATAACTACAACAATAAAAGAACAACAAGGGCAACAAAAAAGGGAAATAAATAAATATTTTTTTAAAATCTTTAAAAAAAGAAAAAGAAGGCATGGACCAAATAAAGACATGAGAGAGGCAGAGAAGACTATCACAGAACTCAACCAGTGCTGTGGCTCTTGTGTCTGCTCATGTAATAGGACAAAGAACTTTGAGTCTGGTAAAGCCTATAAGACTACATAGGGAGATGGTGGATAGAGCCCTCTGGGCAGTGCAGTATCTAATCAGCTAGGCCAAGTGAGATGGCCACGCCACAGTAAGCAAGCACAGGAGCAACTGGTGGGTACATAAAACGTACTACTAATGACGCAAGAACAGATGAAATGGAAGAGAACCTGACTCAAGTGGGCAGTATGCTAGGAAATCTGAAAAACATGGCCCTGGACATGGGCAATGAGATTGATGCTCAAAATCAACAAATCAAACGAATCACAGAAAAGGCCAACACCAACTAAGATAGTATTAACATTACTAATGCCAGAGCAAAGAAATTCATTGACAGCTAAAACCAGTGCTGTACTTTATCATTTATTCAGTTCTCTAGTTCTTCCTTCAAAGTCATAACCTTTTCAGAGTTTGAAAATTTGGTTTTATACACCTCTAATCAGGAGATAATGAAGAAGATAATGAAGGTATAGTAGCCCCAACACCATGTTATTATTATTATTATTTATTTATAAAAAGGAAACACTGACAAAGCACTGACAAGAGGGGTACAACTCCACACAATTCCCACCACCAGAACTCCATATCCCATCCCCTCCCCTGATAGCTTTCCTATTCTTTAACCCTCTGGGAGTTTGGACCCAAGGTGGGATGCAGAAGGTGGAAGATCTGGCTTCTGTAATTGCTTCCCTGCTGAACATGGGTGTTGACTGGTTGATCCATACTCCCAGCCTGCCTCTCTCCCTAGTGGGTGGGGCTCTGGGGAACCAGAGCTCCAGGACACATTGGTGGGGTTGTCTGTCCAGGGAAGTCTGGTTGGCATCATGCTAGTTTCTGGAACCTGGTGGCTGAAAAGAGAGTTAACACATAAAGCTGCCGGGCTAGTGTGGGGGTGGCTCTTCCCAGGCGCATGCTCTCTGGGTTGGAAAGAACTCTACTGGAGCCAGCCTGGGCTGCTACTCACTCAGCGATGCAGGAGAGACAGCCTTGAACTTGTGGCAGAGTGGTAACGCAATCTTTATTGATGAGAGAGACAACACTTTTATAGGATACAACTGGAAGTGGCAAGTTGGAAACGGAAATGGCTAGGAAAGGGGGTGGAGAAAGGCAAAAGCAGGCTGGGAAGGTATAAACGGCCTTAGCAACTGTTGCAATGGTTTTAATTGGTGAGATTAATGTTACCCTGCAGGCAGGGCAGGTTTCAAAGAAGATAGATCAAAGGAATGGAATGAGTGGGGATCTTTCAGGCAAAACAATGATTATGTAAATAGGCCATAGTATCAGCAATGCAGGGTGGAGCAGGGGGAGCTGGCTTAATGCCAGACACAAAGCCAAACAAGTTGTTGACTAATCATGAACCTAAAGGCTGTAGTAGTGCAGATGAAGAGTTGGGGGGGGGGTCTCTGTTTTGTAGATAGCTAATGGCATATTTTAGTTATATTCCAAAGGGCCTGTGGCTATACTAGATTTTTTTTTTTCCCCTGAGTCTGAAATCTGATATGCAGGTGGATACAAGTTATTATCTGGGGAGATGATGTCATGGCTGGCAGAAGGACCAGAAAGCTGGATCAGGGAAGAGAGTAGCTCCCAAATATGGGAAAGGTGTATAAATATTGCTGACTGTAAACCCCATCAATTTGATCTGATCTGGAGCCCATATTCAGCTTAGGAGCCTATGTGACGTTTGCATCCCTGTAGATCTGAGCTCACATACTGTGGTCATGAGTAGGAACATTCCAGGCTGCCCCAATTTCAGGACCCATCTTCCTCAGGCACCACCACCTTTTTATGCCCATTCTTTTTCTTTGAAGGTAGATTGTTGCTTGACCTTCTTCCTAGTATTTTTTCTCAGTTCATACTCTTAGTTTCCATGCATTACATTTTATGTTGTTTTTGATTCTTTGCTGTGGCAGGTTGTCTGCTTTCAGAATCTGGAAGTCATGCCAAAGATGACCATGAAAAAAGGGAATTGGGAGTAGGGGAGGGAGGGAGCATTAGAAGAAGAGGCAAGAGAGAAGAGGTTGTTACTTGTGTAAAATCTCAGGGCCACAAGGCAAAACGCTGCATAGCCACAGTAAAGATCTAGATGGGTTTGTTTAGTTTAAAAGTTGCAGTTATTGCCAATGTAGGATAATTTAATTTTGGAGCATTTGTATATGATGTTTTTCTTATACATTATAACTTTGCATTCTCTGCTCCATAAAAGAGTAGAATGAGTTTTTTAAAGTGAACTTAATTTCTCTGAACTCTGGGTTGTTGATGTATGTACATAAATTCTTTGATTACAGGACTATTAACTTAAAAAATTTGCCATTGGTCTTTGAAGAAAAAAATATGTAAATATGTATTGTAACATGAGAATTTCTAAAGCAGGGTTCAATTTTTTTTTCCTGGAAAAGTTTGATAAAACATATCATGTGAAATCAGATTTACCTCAATACCAAAAATTATGTTTACATAGGAAGTATGAAATTTGTTTTGCTTTCAGGTAGTAAAATAGACTGGTTTTTATGTAGCTTTAGATTTTTTAATCTAGAATTTATTGTTTAGCTAAAGTGATTTGGAAAATTAAGTTAGTTTAATTATTATAATTGCACTATCATTCTTTTAGCCTTCTGTGTTGAATTTTTATCAAATTTGGTTCATTTAGACTCTGAACAGTGTTAAAAAAATTTGCTATTGGTTACCATTATTTAAAACCCAGCATCTGCATACTTCAAAACTACTAATGTGGGTTGGCTTGACCAACCACTTATTAATTACCACTTCTTAATCCTTATAATTAAAATTTGTGACTAATGAAATTGTGCTTTCAAAGAAAAAAAACTGGTATATTTGCAGTATATTGGGAGGCATGGCTAGGTCAACCAATTTATTATATTATGGCTTTAACCTTACAGGAATTCTTTTTTTCATGTATAAAATATTTATAAAGTTCTGTGTCATACATTTTTATTTATCTATTTATTTTGCCTCTAAGGTTATTACTGGGATTCAGTGACTCTGCTGCTCTTGGCAGTTATTGTTGTTTTTCCTTTTGCTTTTTTATTGTGGATGCGTTCTTTAATTTTATTTTTTATTGGGGGTTTAATGGTTTATAGCCAACAATCAAATACAGTGACAAAAATAAGATGCAGTAATTTGTACATGTATAACATTTCTGTTTTCTACATAACAATTCAACGCCCTCTAAATCCTCTGACATCTTGTTCCAGGACCTGAACACCTCCCCCTACTCCAGAGTCTTTTACTTCGGTGTAGTATACCAAACCCAGTCCAAGTTCTGCTTTGTATTTTCTTATTTTTCAACTTCTTTTTAAAAATTTATTATTGTTGATTTAATAATGATCAACAAGATTGTGGGATAAGAGAGGTACAATTTATACAGTTCCCACCACCAGTGTGCCGTGTCCCATCCCCTCCACTGGAAGCTTCCCTATTCTTCATCCCTCTGGGAGTATGGATGAAAGATCTCTAAGGAGTGCAGAAGGTGGGAGGTCTGGCTTCTGTAATTGTTTCTCTGTTGAACATAGGCACTGGCAGGTCGATCCATACTCACAGCCTATCTCTACCTTTCCCTAGTGGGGTAGGGCTCTGGGGAAGTGGGGTTCCAGGACACATTGTTGAGGTCATCTGCCCAGGAAAAGCAGGCCGATGTCATGGTAGCGTTTTTTCAACTTCTGTCTATGAGTGATAGCATCTGATATTCATCCTTCTCTTTCTAACTTATATCACTTAACATGATTCCTTCAAGCTCCATCCAAGATTGGGTGAAGAAAGTGAAATCTATCAAGCAAAAATGTTATGTTATAGAAGTTATTATTATCAGCCAGAGAGTTAGCACAATGGTTATGCAATAGATTTTCATGCAGGAGGCTCCAAGGTTCCAGATTCAATCCCCAGCACCATCATAAGCCAGAGCTGAGCAGTGCTCTGGTTAAGTAAAAGAAAAAAAAAATTCCACTGAGAAGAAAGGAGTGTGGGGGTTGAATAACATGACCAAGACCAAATACCTAATGAGTTGGGATTCAAACTCTAGTTTAAACTGTCTTCCCAACAAGAAACAGTACTCCTCTCTCTAGAACCAAACATGGTCATATTTCTTTTTTATTTTTAAAATTTGTTTATAAAATAAAAAATAGAAAATATAGACAAAACCATAGGATAAGAGGGGTAAAATTCCACACATTTTCCACCACCAGACTTGCATATCCCATCGCCTCCACTGGAAGCTTTCCTATTCTTTATCCCTCTGGGAGTATGGACCAAGGATCATTATGGGGTGCAGAGGCGGAAGGTCTGACTTCTGTAATTGCTTCCCCATTGGACATGGGCATTGGTAGGTTGATCCATACTCCCAACCTGTTTCTATCTTTCCCTAGTGGGACAGGGATCTGGAGAGATGTAGTTCCAGGGTACACTGGTGAGGTCATCTGCTCAGGGGAATCAGGTTGACATCATGGTAGCATCTACAACTTGGTGGTGGCTGAAAAAGCAATAAAATATAAAACAGAACAAATTTTTTAATAATCTGGAACCTAAAAGCAAGAATACAGCAGATGAGATTTGGGGGTCTCCATTTGGAAAAAGTTAGTAGGTCTATTTTAGGTATATTCCAAGGGGCCCGTGACTTTGCTAATTTTTGCCTGAGCCTGACAACTACTGTGCAGGTGGGCCAAAGGTACTCTCTGGGGAGATGGTCTCAAGGTTGGAAATACATAATCATATCTCTTTTTAAAAATATTTTTATATTATTTATTTTCCCTTTTGTTGCCTGTTTTTTGTGTTGTTGTAGTAGTAGTTACTGTTGTTGTTATTGATGTCGTCATTGTTAGGACAGAGAGAAATGGAGAGAGGAGGGGAAGACAGTGAGGAGAGAAAGAGACACCTGCAGACCTACTTCACTGCCTGTGAAGCAACTCCCCTGCAGGTGGGGAGCCAGGGGCTTGAATCGGGATCCTTACTCCAGTCCTTGCCCTTCGTGCCACGTGCACTTAACCCGCTGCAGCTATTGCCCGACTCGTGCATGATCATATTTCTAAAGTGACCAAGAAAAGTGCAAGACCCTGGCTTGTGGAGGGAGCAGGGTGGGGGTTAGGGATGAGAAAGGAAAGAAAGCATTCTAGGAGGTGGCTCAGTAGTAGAGTGCAGGACTTGGAAGCTATAAGATGAGGGGGATTCGCTTCCCACCAAAGTACATGCTAGATAGGAGAGGTGTTCTGGTACTCCATCTCCCCTTCCCCAGACATAAAAATAAATAAGTAAATTTAAAAGTTAATAAACTTCATGACTTTCCTAGATCCTCATGCCTACGAAGCTTCTTCCCTTTCTTTCCTTTCGCTTCCTTTCTTTCCTTTCCTTTCCTTTCCTTTCTTTCTTTCTTTCTTTCCTTTTCTTTTTAAATATGAACAGAGAGAAATTGAGAAGGAAGGGGAAGATAGAGAAGGAAACAGAACAAGAGCCACCCACAGCACTGCTTCACTACTTGTGAAGCTTGCCTCTTGAAGGTGAGGACTGGGGATCTGAACATAAGTCCTTGAGCATTATAATATGTGTGCTCAACCAGTTGTGCCACTGCCTCTTTCACCCTCTCCCCTAAGCTTCTATTCTAACAATAAGAGAAGAGAGATAATTGTTAGGTGGTAGCTAGTCCAGGATGCTGTGAGGGTTAGAGAAGGCACTTGACTTAGGGGCTGAACAAGGCCCCCCACCCACACAGGTAGAAATTCCAAACCCAAGTTTTCCCAGGCCAATGAAGGCAAAGCTCTGTCTCCTAGCACCACCAGCTACCACTGAAACCAAGATAGTGGCAGCTTCTTGTAGATACATAATCACTTCTCCATGGGCATCTCCTTTTTGAAGCCTTGCCTGGCCCAACTTCCAAGCTCCCTAGGAATACAGTGCCCCGTGGAATCCTATAGCTGCCAAAGCTCATTTGCGTCTACTTTCCTCTCTGTAACCACTAAACCTGCACTCAAAGGGATATAAAACATCCTTAAGGCCTTATGAATAAATGTATAGTATTAAATATGTTCAAAGAATATGTGTATATATGCAAATGCCTTAAAATGTAGGCTATAGCTATACGTGTTTTCATACATGCACAATGTATTGTGTGTATGAATACACATGTCATACACAGAATGCCTGTTTGTGCATGCAAATGTACATATGTATAAGAACACAAATTGTCCGGTTCAGGTTACCTGGTGCTACCCTGGATTCCAAACTTTGACTTTTTCCAAAAGGAGAAATAAAATACAACCAACAGCTCCTTTCGCTTGTAAAGAGAAAGCCAATAACCACAGCCACAGTTTGACAAGTCTGTCTGATACAGGCTATTCTGTATTTTTCTTTGGAGAAAGCCTTACCTTTGGAATAATGTTAGTAATTTCCTCCCCTCCTTTCATGTCTAGAAGAATGTGTACTGTGATAGTGCCAAGGCACAAACGGCTAACAGCTGACAGTGACTGGATATTTACAGAGGCTGGGAGGGAAGATTTCCTTCATATTCAGTTTTCTCTACCCTCTCCCACCCCCAGAGTATCTACCTGTTAGGGACTCCTAATTGTTAAAATTCATATACATACATACATACATACATACATACATACATACATACATACATACATAAATACACACACACATATATATATCTGTGAAAGAGCCAGAGCATCATTCTGGTACATGTGATGCCAGAGGTTGAATTCAAGACCTCATGCTTAAGTCCAAAGCTTTATCCTCTGTGGCACCTCCCAGGCTGCCCAATTGCTAAAACTTTTGATAGTCATGAAAGTGATATTTAGGGTTGAGAGGTAGGAAGTTTTCTCTTAGATTATTTATTTATTTATTTATTTATTGCCTCCAGGGTTATTGCTGGGGCTTGTTGCCTGCACCATGAATCCACTGCTCCTGGAGGTTATTCCCCCCCCCTTTTTTGTTGCACTTGTTGTTTTATTGTTGTCGTGGTTATTATTATTGTTGTTATTGATGTCTTTGTTGTTGGATAGGACAGAGAGAAGTGGAAAGAGGAGGGGAAGACAAATAGGGGAGACAAAGGCGGAGAGAAAGATAGGCACCTGCAGACCTGCTTCACTGCTTGTGAGGCAACCCCCCTGCAGGTCTTTGCGCTTCGCAACATGTGCGCTTAACCTGCTGTGCTACCGCCCAACCTCCAGTTAATTATTTATTAATAATGATGATAATAATTATGGTAGTATTAATCACAGCAGGAACCAATAGCTATACTAGTGTTTAATTAACCAACAACCTCAATACTCATTTACACCTGTTACCTTACTTCTCAACGTTGACACATTCATTTGGGCTTCAAAACTAACTGCTCTGTGAGGTAGGTCCTAATATCATTATGATTTTACAGATGAGGAAAGTTAAACACAGAGACGTTTCATGATCTGCCCCAAATCACAAAGCAGTCACTGACACAGGATTTGAACTCTGGACGGTTCTAAATTCATCGTTTACTAATTTGCCAGATTGCATTTCCCTACTCTTTGGTAACCCAGTCTTGGAATAATCATATAATGAGGAGGAGAAGATGTTTTAGGGTCCCCCAGAAGACCCCTGCCTCTAAACAAAGATCCCTGCCGCTGAACACCAAGCGCCACATGTCTGGGTACCTTCTCTTTAGAAGCGAAGGACCATCATCCATATTTTCTGGTTATCTCAGCTAATGAATCCCAGGACTCCTGACCCTTATTGGGAAAAGTTGAGATGTCAAAACTTAATATGTAATTCTTGAAGTATTTGTAGTGGCCTAATCAAAGGAATGGTTAATCCACAGAAATGTCATAAGAATGATCCAGTGGATTTCTTGGGGGTAGGGGGTGGCTAGCAGTGGGCCTTAATAACCTCAGTCTAGTAAACCTACACAAGCCCCAGGCTCACAGCAGCATTTTCTGTCTCCAGACAAAGCCCAAAGACATACAGTTCAGGAAAACCATCTGAAAGCACATAATTACTTGTAGCCCTAGTCTTGGGGGTTGGGAGTTGGGGGACTCCAACACATCACTGCTCCCATTTGGTTTGTAAGATTATGGGGCCTACACTGCACTCCTGCACTGCCTCCTGAGAGCCTGTGCTCGGCTGTTTTCTCTCTAGTCACCTTTGTGCCATTCTTTGCAAGAATTGGTCTTAGAGAAACAATCCCCAAAGTTTACTAGGCAGAAAAGTTAGGAGATGAGGTTTAGCAAAATCTCTCTTGGAGATTCTTGGAAGATCTCTCTCTCTCTCTCTCTCTCTCTCTCTCTCTCTCTCTTTTCTTCCTCTCTGTTTAATAAATTTTTTTATTTATTTAGTATACAGACAGAAAAATGGAAGGGAGAGGTAAAGAGGGAGAGAAAAAGAGAGACATCTGCAACACTGCTTTACCACTTGTGAAGCTTTCCCCTGCAGGTAGGAGATAGGGGCTTAAACCTGGGCCCCTGTGCACTGTAGCATGTGCGATCTACTGTGTGAGCCACCACCCAATCAGTCCCAAATGTGTACCTTTCACAATGATGGGAGAAAAATGGCTCTGTGAAAAAGCACTTCCTCCCCAGGCTTCCTCTACCCTGGGAACACTCTGCAGTGAAGAAGAAAATGGGGTGGACTTATAATGAGGATGTCTCAGACTAGGAACAGACACACAATTAGAGGTCACCCTGGGAATATGAGCTTCTTCAACATCTGCCTTCCCCAGGGAATCCTCACCAACCCTGTTTTCTATAAATGCTTTGGTGTGAGGGATCTAGTTCTGAATTAGGTGAGAGAGAGTAGGAGGTTCTCCAAGAATCCCTAGCCTATCCTCACTCTGAACTTGAGAAGCAATGTTTCTTTTTTAAAATTTATTTATTTATTTATTTAAAAAGGAGACATTAACAAAACCATAGGATGGGGGGTACAACTCCACACAGTTCCCACCACCCGATCTCCATATCCCACCCCCTCCCCTGATAGCTTTCCCATTCTCTATCCCTCTGGGAGCATGGACCCAGGGTCGTTGTGGGTTGTAGAAGGTGGAAGGTCTGGCTTCTGTAATTGCTTCCCCGCTGAACATGGGCGTTGACTGGTCGATCCATACTCCCAGTCTGCCTCTCTCTTTCCCTAGTAGGGTGGGTCTCTGGGGAAGTGGAGCTCCAGGACACACTGGTGGGGTTGTCTGTTCAAGGAAGTCTGGTCGTCATCATGCTGGCCTCTGGAACCTGGTGGCTGAAAAGAGAGTTAACATACAAAGCCAAACAAATTGTTGAACAATCATGGACCTCAAGGCCTAGGTTCTCTCCCCCAGCAGGCGATGCCCATCCTCTGCTTTTCCCACAGGCTCAAGCCCACTGGGGGCCTCCGGGGACGGGCTAGAGAAGATGGTCTGAGGGGTGGGGAAGAAGCTTTAGCAGTGGTGGAACAGTGCTGCAGATGTTTGTTTCTTTTCCCACTCCCATTCTACTTCTCTGTCAAAAAAAAAGAAAGAAAAGAAGAATGCTGAGAGTTGTGGATTAGTCTTGCATGCACCAAGCCCATGCTATAGTCCTGGCAGTAAAAATTAAATTAAATTCAAAAAGAAAAAGAAAAGAAAAACTAGTATAGCCACAGGCCCTTTGGAATTTAACTAAAATATGCCTATTAGCTATCTACAAAATGGAGGACCCCCCCCCAACTCTTCATCTGCACTATTCCAGCCCTTAGGTCCTTTGACAATTTGTTTGGCTTTGTCTGTTAACTCTCTTGTCAACCACCAGGTTCCAGATGCTACCATGATGCCAAACAGACTTCCCTGGACAGACAACCCCACCAATGTGTCCTGGAGCTCTGCTTCCCCAGAGCCCTTCCCCACTAAGGAAAGAGAGAGACAGATATGGATCAAACTGTCAGCACCCATGTTCAGTGGGGAAGCAATTACAGAAGCCAGACCTTCCACCTTCTGCATCCCACAATGACCTTGGGTCCATACTCCCAGAGGGTTAAAGAATAGGAAAGCTATCAGGGGAGGGGGTGGGATACAGAGTTCTGAAGGTGGGAATTGTGCGAAGATGTACCCCTCTTATCCCATGGTTTTGTCAGTGTTTCCTTTTTATAAATAAAAAATTTTAAAACTAAATTAAATTACATTTTTTTAATTAAAAATGATCTGGGTTCTGACTCTCCCTTCCCTGGGATAAGCAGACTCTCAGACAAGTTACTGGCCCTGTCTGTACTGACTTATTCTGTCTGTACTGACTTATTTATTACCTTCCTTATTCTGGTGTATAAGGAAGGTAATAAAACCCATTTTATAGCTAGCTGGATGTGCAAGTGAAGTCTAGTACAGCCTGGCAGGTAGGACACTCTCCATAAAGTTCAGCAGTTATGATTAAACTTTTCCTGCAGGCTGGTGCTCTACAGAGAAGCAATGTGGCACTTTCTCATGATTGACACTTTTAGAGCAGCCTCAGGGGGCCATGGCTTCCTGTCTCACCTCCTTCAAACTGCAAACTTTCTCCTTCAGGGTAGGTTTCACCACCTGGAAGTAGGTCTCTCCTGGAATTGAGTCCTTGGGCATTTGTCCAGGTAACTAACTGGCTTGGATTCTAGTCAGATGGAGTTCAACAAGACTGTCAGTTTGGGCTCTTTACTGTTGATTATTGATCTGTGTCTTTTTTAAATGGAAGAGCTTGCCCTCCAAGGTTAAGACCACAGGTGCAACAATGCAACCCCATTAACCTTCCAGGAGCAAGCTAGGTGTGGCCAGAACTTCTGAGAGTGGCAAGAGCATTAGGGTGTGATTAGAGCAGGGGCGGGGCTGCCAAAGGCCAGCTTGGAAGTCGCCCAGGGCCTGCCTGTGGGACTCTGCTTCTAGGCCCTGTGTGGTTCCTATCATGGAGTGGTGTGGGAACTGCTGAACTGCAGTAGCAATGTGTTAGATCTTTCTTGGGCCAACATGGTGCTAGCAGGCTCAGAGGCTGAGTAGGAAGCCAGTTAAATATGTGTGTATAGCGGCCTCCCCACAACCAGTGAGCAATTTTCAGGTACCGGTTTGGTGTCTGAGAATTGAGTTCAACTTCATCACTACCTACTGGAATACATCTGACTCCACTAAGAGCTCAGTCTCAAAATATCACTTGCTAGCCTCAGCAAGACTAGGCGTTATCAAAGAAATCAGTGTGAAACCACCATCTTTTTGTGAACATCCATGTGAGCCTAAAGTCAGAACTCAGCTGTGTGATTCTGTGAAGAGGCCATGTCCCTCACGTCGTGCCTTTGTGAAGAAATAAATGCTGTGACCTGAGTCATGAATCAATAACCATCAAGGATGCCCCAAGAACAACTGCTGGACCATGGTACCTGACCCTCACTGTCTGGAAGAATGTGTTAACAGCATAGACAGAAGAGATAAAATGAAGAGCTTACTTGGTTGCGTCAATGCAGCGATAACACTGAGTCATGAACAATATTGTCTATCTTTCGCTCTCCCTCTCTGTCTGCCCCATCTCTCTCAATTTCTCTCTGTCCTATCCAGCAGCAACAATAATAACAGCAACAGTAACAACAGCAATGGAAAAAAAATGGCTGCCAGGAGCAGTGGATGTGTAGTGCAGGCACGGAGTCCCAGTCATAACCCTGAAGGCCAAAAAAAAAAAAAAAAAAAAATTTAAGCCTGATTACCAGTCCAGATTATTATCACTTGTGCTTCCAAACAAATAACTCTAAGTCAGAAGGCCTGGTGACTCAGGTTTGATTAGTTAGCTTGAGTAGCTCACAGATGCCTAGATAGCCAATTTGTTATAAGGGATGCAACTGAGGAACAGCCCCTGGAAGTGATGCACAGAGCAGGGCTGGGTGGTGGCACACCTGTTAAGTGCACACATTACAGTGTACAAGGACCCAGGTTCAAGCCTCCCGTCCCTACCTGCAGGGGGAAAGCTTTGCAAGTGATGAAGCAGGGCTGCGGGTATCTCTCTGTCTCTTACCCTCTCTATCATCCCTTTCCCTCTCGATTTTTGGCTGTCTATCTAATAATAAAAATAGAGCTAAAGGGGGCTGGGTGGTAGTGCAGCGGGTTAAGCGCACATGGTGCAAAGTGCAAGGGTCAGCATAAGGATCTGAATTCAAGCCCCCACTTCCCCACCTGCAGGGGGTCGTCGTTTCGCAAGCGGGGAAGCAGGTCTGCAGGTATCTATCTTTCTCTCCTCCTCTGTGTCTTCCCCTCCTCTCTCAATTTCTCTTTGTTTTATCCAACAACAACAACAGCTATGACAACAATAACAAGAGCAACAAAAGGAGGGGGGAAATGGCCTCCAGGGGCAGTGGATTTGTAGTGCAGACACTGAGCCCCAGAAGTAACCTTGGAGGCAAAAAAAAAAAAAAAAAAGAGCTAAAAAAACTTTAGAGAGATGCACAGAGCAAGGTTTGGAAAGAGGGGATTCAGAACTTCCACCTATACCACCGTCTTCCAGGGTGCCATTCTTCCCAGTCTCCACATGATCACCAACACAGAAGCTCACTGAAGCCCATTCTTACTGGGTTGCTGGGGAGGTTTTATTGCTTACACCTGACATAGTCACTAGCCATTGGCACTTGAACTGACTCTCTAGCCCTCTCCCATCCTGGAAGTCTGGGGTTGGGACTGGGAGTTGCAGCCTTCTACACACAAAGTTGGTTTCCCAGACAGTAAGTGCCCCTCCCCCCATTGTTAAGTGCTGTCCGGTAAGTCATTCTTTTAGGGGCAACTTAGGGTCAGGCAGCCCTGGTGATCTGGTTGTCGGTCGCATGAACATTCGCCTATTGCATCACCCACTGGCACAGAGGGGAAAGATGGGAGGGGCCTTTTAAGGAAAAGAAAACATGTGAATGAGGATAGAAAACTGTCAGGCCATGTAAACAGACCTATGAAAGCTTCATTCCGGTGAGACAGGAATTGTGACAGAAAAACAAAGGAAAATTGCCATTTTTCTCCAGTGACCCTTGTGTCTGTGTGTTCTATACCTGTTTTCTCTAAATACGGTTTGCTTTACCTGATTCACGGGAATCCCCTGATTCTTCCTGGAAAACTACTGTGACAAACCAGACACTTGAGAGACACTTTGCACCCCCCACACCCCACCCCACCCCACCCCTACCTCCTGGACCACAATAAATTATTCTTTTTTTTTAAGTTTTTTTTATTGTAGTTATTATTGTTGTTGTTATTGATGTCCTCATTGTTGGATAGGACAGAGAGAAATGGAGAAAGGAGGGGAAGACAGAGGGGGAAAGAAAGATAGACACCTGCAGACCTGTTTCACCTCTTGTGAAGTGACTCCCCTGCAGGTAGGGCGCTGGGGGCTCGAACCGGGATCCTTACGCTGGCCTTTGGACTTTGCACCACCTGCCCTTAACCCACTGCTCTACTGCCTGACTCTCAATAATAAATGATTCTTATGACAATATCACAGAGGCCAATTGGCAAATCAGGAAAAGTCCTGCTAGGCTTGAGTACCTTTCTAAGTCTTATTAGTCTCTCAGCTTGCAATTTCATTTGAACAATATCTTGAACCTTTTGCTTTGTTTAAGGGACCTAACTAAAAATCTCTACTTGGTTTTGCTTGAAATCCCCAGTTGCAGGTTAAGATTTGAAGTGGGTTGCTACATGAAAGAAACTGATTGGGCGAGATAGTGAACATCCTTTTGTCAGTTATCCGTTTATCTCTGAAAAATTAGAGAGGTTTGATAAGGGTTTCTGGAAGGGAAAGACTTCCTAAAGGTAAACATTCCTCTAGGCATCCGCCTGTTAAATACTTCCAGATTCTGGAAAAGAGAAACTGTCCCAGGGGCTGGGTGGTGGTGCACCTGGTTGAGTGCACATGTTACAGTGTACAAGACCCAGGTTCGTGCCCCCAGTCCCCATCTGCATGGGGAAAGCTCAGTGAGTGGTGAAGCTGGGCTGTAGGTCTCTCTCTCACTCTATCTCCCCCTTCCCTCTCAATTTCAGACTAGTTCTATTCAATAAATAAATAAAGATAATACAAAAAAATTAGGAATAAAGTATCAATAGTTGATGAGATGCTCTGCAGGTATAACCCACCCCCCAAGATGTGGTACAGATCCCCAGCCAGGGACATGCCAGTTTACTTAGTTACTTATAAAGAGAGAGGGTGGGGGACTAAAGGCATGAATGTGATCTAACAGGCTGAGCTAATTCACCACCTACCCACCCCCAGGAAGACTCACAACACTAAGATCAAATTCTTTAGCCCTAGGTCCTTCAGAGTATAAAATGGGTCTAAATGTAAACAAAGAATGGAATAACCTTATCAAGAGGTGACAAGAAAAGTGTGAGCATTAGAAGCCTTAAGCTCCTTAAGGGAGTAGGCCAGAGAGGGCTTGCTTAAGGCTCTCCAGGTCTGCCCTCCCACTTTTAAGTCCTGGAGCTATTGGAGCAGGAGGCAAGAGTTCCTAGTTTGAAAGGAGCTGGGTTTGGACCCTGTGGGCTCAATCTTATAGGAACAGGAACTCCAGAAGGAGCATATTCTCAGGGAATCTAGAAGTACTAAGAAGCACCATTTCTTTTTTGCTTTATTTCAATTCAATTTAACTTAATTCACCTCAACTGAATCCCACAAATGCAACTAAGTTGTGTGTGTGTGTGTGTGTGTGTGTGTGTGTTTAACATGGTTTACAAGGTAGTTCCACACTGCATCTACCACCAAATTTCTGTGTCCCTGTCCTCCCAATAGTAACCACCATAGTTCTCACAAAGTCATAGGGACAGACTGTTTCACTGAACCCTAGAGCCTCAGGCATTAAAGCCCTTTGCTAGGTTGACAAAATAGCTTAATTAGATGCTGTGCTGCTTTGCCATGTGCACAATCCAGGTTTGAACCCAGTTAGTTCCTACCACATCGAAGGAAGCTTTGGCGATATGGTCTCTTATTTCTCTCTCTACCTCTCTGTGTCTATCAAAATGTGTGTGTGGGGGGGGGAATAGAAAGAAGACAAGAAAAAAAAAAGTCCTTTGAATAACCGCTATGCTATCTCCCTTGACCCAACTAAGCATTCTTTATGTTCCAAATGCTTAGGTAGAAGCTTGGAATAGGCCAGTTCGCAGTTCTTTGTTCTCCACAATCAGTCCCGCCTGGTCTTTATTCTCTGATCCAGTCCTCTGATGCTTTCAAAGGATTTGTTTTAAACTATCAGCTCTAGATTTTCCAGTTTTTCCTGCCAGAAGCTTGGGTTTGCTGTAGGCTACTCCACCTTACACAGAATTACAAGTCATCTGACTTGCTTTCATGCATAATTTTCCCTTTTAAAAAACAACACAAGTACAGGCCAGGAGGTGGCACACCTGGTAGCGCTCACACATTGCATGTGCAAGCCCCTAGGCCCCATCTGCAGGGGGAGAAGCTTCACAAGTGGTGAAGCAGTGCTACAGGTGCCTCCATTTCTCTCTCCCCCTCTATCAACCCCTTCCCTCTTGATTTCCCTCTATCTCTATCCAAAATAAATAGAATATTTAAAGCTATATAAATACAATATTTTTTATTTTAAAAAACAATTTAAAGCAGCAGGACTAGATGGAGTAAGTTGTGACAGGACACCACAGCACTGCTCCACCATTCATGAAGCTTCCTCTGTGCTGTGCACGGGGTTCTGATATTGTGGCTGGGGCCTGAACTTCTAGGCAGTGTCCTGGGGGGTTCCCTTGACATTTGTTTCTGTGAAATTTGCAGGAGTAGGATATTTTAGCTGCAATTGTTCACTACTGCTGACTTCTTCCCTTCTGAATGCTGCCCTGTTCTCTTCAGATTCTGTCGAGGAATTACAGTAGCTATGGACACTTGAAGGTCACTGAAAGGAAGAATGGGAGAGGGTTCATTTTGTTTGGGTGTAATAAGATTGATTCATGTTTTCACATTATTTCCACAATGAGTTACTGACAACTCATCCCAATGTGATAGTAACACTCAGGAATGCTTTCATCATCCAGTGTTCTGGCTCAACCTGCATGAAAAAATGAAGGTTAGAGGCAGAGGTTGTGTCCCGGGGAAAAATGTGTCCAGTGGCATCAGGCCCAGATGTGCTAGAGAATGAAGAATAAAATTTGAAATGTATACGCTCAGAAGCTGATCGATACAAAATTCTTCCAGTTAAAATAAGGAAGAAAGAAAGGAGGAAAGGAAGAAAGAAAGAGAGAAAGAAAGAAAGAAAAGAAAAGAAAAGAAAGGGTCTGGTGGTGGTACATCTGGTTGAGCACACATGTTACAATGTACAAGGACCCAGGTTCAAGTCCCTAGTCTCCACCTGCAGGGGAGGATGTTTCACAAGTGGTGAAACAGGTCTGCATGTATCTCTGTCTCTCTCCCTCGCTATCTTCCCCTCCCCTCTAGGTATCTGGCTGTCTCTATCCAATAAATGAATATAATTTAAATTTTTAAAAAAGAAAGGAAGAAAGGAAAGTAGGAAGGAAGATAGGAAGTAAAGGGGGCTGGGTGGTGCACCTTGTTGAAATAAAAATTAACTATACTGTGGTCCAGGAGGTGGCACAGTAGATGAAGCATTGGATTCTCAAGCATGAGATCCTGAGTTCAATCCCTGGCAGCACATGTACCAGAATGATGTTTGACTCTTTCTCTCTCTCTCTTTCTCTCTCCTCTCATCATTCTCATGAATAACTAAATAAAATCTTAAAATAACTATACAAAAGGGAAGAACAATTTTTCTTTCTATTCTTTTGCTGTAATAATTTGTATAGATATTATCATAGAGACTATCAATAATGACTGGTCCCCAATGTAGAAAATAAAATAGTAGAGATGGCTAGGCAGTTCATGAAGAGATATATTCACACATTTTTGTATGTTGAAGATACTTATTAGCATCTATTTTATTTTATTTTATTTTATTTTTTTACTTCCAGGATTAACACTGGTACCTGCACTACAAATCCACTGCTCCTGGAGGCTATCTTCATTCCCATTGTTGCTGTTGTTGTTGCTGCTGTTGTTGTTGTTGAATAGGACAGAGAGAAATTAAAAGAGGAAGAGAGACAGACAGACACCTGCAGACCTGCTTCACCACCTGTGAAGTGATTTCCCTGCAGGTGGGGAGCCGGGGCTCAAACCGGGATCCTTGCACAAGTCCCCATGCTTTGAGCTATATGCGCTTAATGCAGTGCACCACTATCTGGCCCCCAGCTTTTGTTTCTTTTTAAGAAGATTTTTTGGGGGTGGGGGTAGCTAGCATAATGGTTATGCAAACAGACTATGCAAACAGTGCCTGAGGCTCTGAAGCTCCAGGTTTAATTCCCCACACCACCATAAACCAGAGCTGATCAGTTTAAAAAAAAAAAAAAGGTTTTTATTGTTGTCGTTGATTTTCATGAGCGAGACAGACTAACAGCACTGCTCAGCACTGGCATATGGTGGTGCCAGGGACTAAACCTGGGACCTCTGAGCCCCTGGGCATACAACTAGGGTGTGTATGCTATCTCCCTGATTCTCAGCTCTAAAAATCAAAAGTCAACTGCCTCCTTAGTGCAGTAGGCAGTGTGTCAGTCTCATAAAAAATCAAAAGTCGAGGGCTGATGAAATAGCTCAGTAGGGTAGCATGCTGCTTTGCTATGTATGCCACCTGGGTTGGGACTTGTGCCCACTACATTGAAGGAAACTTTTATGTTTTGGTATCTTTCACTCTCTCTTTGTATCTTAAAAAAAAAAAAAAAGAGCTATCAATTATTTATTGAAATTTTTGATTGAAATAAATATTTGCAATCAGTAACTGATTCTGTGTTAATATTTTACATTTGCTCAAGAATCCACCAGCATGGGCAAGCATCAGGCAAACCTATAGCTGTTCCAGACTAAATGAGCTGCATTTCTGAGACTCCTTTCTCATACCTGCCCACCCCACTTTCCCTCCCACCCCCTTGCAATAAGGTTGTATTTCTCCTTGAAAATATTTTTGTCATTCTCTCCAAGATAATCTCCTATTTAATCCCACCCAGCTTGCCTTCCTATGTATTCAGTTCTTGTAAAATCAGCAGTAGCGATTTTTTTCAATGCCTGGCAGGCAAAGTACTTGTGAGCATATTAAAGTTGGTCTAATTAAAAGCTCAAATGCAACCCAATTGTTTCCCTTCAAACTTTTTTTTTTAATTAGAGAAGAGAGGTCTTTATAAGACACTAGCTAGATGACTCTTTTCCTTTCAAATGTTCAGTTCAGCCACTTGTTCACTTTTTGCATTTATATTAAGAATAAAACTCTGTTTAGTAAGGGTGAGAGCTTCTGCTTATTGAAAAAGATAGATACAAGAAAGGTAGACAGGACTGCAGTCTTCAGCGAGCATCTCAGGTAGTAGTGAGCAAGGCAGCTAATGCCTACACTGTCCAGCACGTGCATGCCTAAACCACACGAGACATTTTTACAAATGTTTTCTAGCCTACCATTATACATAGGACTGAGTTTTACTCCTTGCAAGTGACGAGGTGACTGGTGACCCAGAGTCTCTTCCCTGGCACTGCATACAACAGAGTGGCACTCTCATCTCACTCACTAAATAATGTATCACACTCTTAAAAGAAGAGTCAAGTTGAGCTACTTGTGTTTAGTCTAATGACGAGCCTATGCTCAGAGCTGAGGGATTCGTCTTCTTTGATTTCTTTGATTCCTTCCTCTTTAGAACATATACTTACTCTCCTCTTTCTAGTGAGTGAATCACTTTAAGCTGTAACTTTATATATTCATCTCGTCTTAGAAAATGTGTAGTTCTGTTCTGTATGTGGACCTAGTCCATATGAATAGTGTACCAAAACACAGTTCGCTGCTGTTCTTACTCAACACTGGTTTTGAGCTCTGTTAAGGCTTCTATATACGTGTCTTTGTACAAACCTTGTAAAGAGCGGTCATTGTTTCTCCCATTCTGTTACCTGTTGCCAACTTTGTCTGCTGAAAAAAAGAAATTGGGGGAGGGGGCAGGCAGTGGCGCTCCTCATTAAGCGCACCATAGTACTAAGCGCAAGGGCCCATGCAAGGATCCGGGTGCAAATCAAGTCTGCTGGTATCTATCTTTCTCTTTCCCTATCTGTCCCCTTAGTTTCTCTCTGTCCTCGCCAATAAAATGGGAAAAATGGGAGCTGTGGATTGGCTGAGCCCCAACGATAACCCTGGAGGCAAAAAAAGAAATTCAACTCCATCAGAATGTTTCCACATTGTTTAAACATTTTAAATAGTGTTGAAATCTTTCTTACCTGAGGCTCACAAAAATGGTGTCTACAATTTTTTAAGTTAATTTGCATTTTTTGTGTGTGTGCCTCCAGGGTTATTGCTGGGACTAGTTGCCTGCACTACGAATCCACTGCTCCTGGCGGCCATTTTTCCCATTTTGTTGCCCTTGTTAATGTTATTATTGTCATTGTTGCCATTGCTGTTGTTGTTGGATAGGACGGAGAGAAATCAAGAGAGGAGGGGGAGACAAAGAAGGAGAGTGAAAGACACCTGCAGACCTGCTTCACCATTTGTGAAGCGACCCCCCCCCCACCCCCCGCAGGTGGGGGGCGGGGGCTCGAATTAGGATCCTTAAGCTGGTCCTTGCACTTCACGCCATGTGAGCTTAACTGCTGCTCTACCGCCAGGCCCCCTAGTTTTCTTTTTTCTTTTTTTTAAAGAATTTATTTATTTATTCATGAGAAAGATAGGAGGAGAGAAAGAATCAGACATCACTCTGGTACATGTGCTGCTAGGGATTGAACTCAGGATCTCATGGTTGAGAATCCAATGCTTTATCCACTGCACCACCTCCCGGACCACAAGTTTTCATTTTTTAAAGTTAATTTCATTGACATCAGACATCAGCCTTTGTGTATGACATAAGATAGCAGATCCAACTTAAATTTTCTTCCAAATAGTGATCCATTTTTTTCTCATGCAATTTCCCAAATAATTTGTCATTTTCACCTATTAATGTGTGGCACTACCTTCTTTGCAAGCCAGTTGTGTATCTTGATACTAGGGCATGCTTCTAACCGGTCTATTCAGTTCCATTGACCTACTTGCCTCTACCAACTGTAGTAAGCTGTTAAAACGAAAACCCCTGACATCTATAAATTGAATTCAGTACTACTAAATCCTGAATTAAAATTATGCATACTTAGTTCTACCTTAAGTCATACAGGACTTACTTACTGAGCTGCTCTCCAATGGATTACCAGTGAACTCTCCCTCTAATGCAGGGGGCATTAATGCAGGGGCATAAAGCTTTGGGCATGTAAGTATAAGGTCCTGAGTTCAAATCCTGGCATCACGTTTTCCAGGGTGCTTCTATGGTTCTCCCATTCTCACTGTCTCATAAACACCTTAGTAAATATTAAAAGCTAATGGTCTCTGAAGCATTTTTGAGACCTTGTAAATTCTGATACACTGGCAGTAGCCACATGCAGTGACACATCCATTCTTTTCGGTGTACTGTCAGGCCAGGGTGAGGAGTGAGCGGAGGCTTTGCAGAGAGGAAGGAAAACTGTTTATTTCCACAAAGGGACCTTTAACTCACTTCACTCCTCACAGGCCCTCAAGGTTGGGGACCTCAAAAAGCAGTTACCTTTTCCTTATCCAAACAGATGTTTCCTCAGGCAGTAGGACTCTCAAAGTGGGATAGTTTCTCATCCCTTAGTATTTTGTTCTTTGAATTCTAATTTTTTCTGAATATTACATTTTTACTTATTAATAAATTATCTCTATAAATTAGTTTCTAAAGGATATATCTTAATGAGAGAGACAGAAGGAGAAGAGAGAGGGAAAAACAAACAAAAAAAATGGAGCATCACTCTGTTGCACTCGTTTCTAGGGATTGAATTCAGGCCCAACACTTTATCCACTGCACCACCTCCTGGTCCACTGTAAAATAGTTTTAAAAGGCAGAAATTGAAAAAAAGAGGGAGTTACCCAACTTAGTTGAGAGTCTAAATATACAAACAGCTACTGACCAGATCAGATGTGCAAGCAGTACTCTGACACACAACTTACAGTAATCAACCTAAGAAATGAACACATTTTGTACAGATCCAGCCTATGAAGCCAACTTCCTATCTACACATCAGGCTTCTAGGCGTCAAACCACTGTCTCTAGCCAACAATCCAGGAAGTCAAACAATATCTCCTATAATAACCATTCCCAAGTGACCAGGTTTTGATGAATACCTGACAGGTTCCCTAACTTTTGTCCCCACTCCCAACACAAGACTGACTGAAGAAAGCCTAATATGTACTCTAGTCAGTCACACAGAGCATTCAGCGTCTAGTTAAGACACTTTCGTCTTCCACGTGCCAGCAGACTCCAATCAGAGCATTTTTGAAAGTCTTCCATTTCCTTTTTCTAAAAAGCTTTTCCACTCCTCTGTCTGCCTTTGAGTTTCTGCCAAAACACAAATACCGAAACAAGGTTTGAAAAATGCCTTTTGCCTATTCTCATCGGCTGGTTTTGTGTACTTCCACACAGGGAAGCTATGAAAACTTCATCAGGAATTATAAGCATACTTGATACACACACACACACACACACACACACACACACACACACACACACACACACACACTTAAATAAAACATCAACTTAAAAATTATAGTTTATTGATATGTATGTAATTTTATATCCCATGGACCCCAGGCACCAGAAGAAACTCAAGGATGGTTGAATGGTTCCACTTTAGAGGGGGAAAAAAAAAAAGCTGTAACTTAAAAAAAAAAAATTCTTAATTTAAAAAAAAACATTTTTAACCAGAACACTGTTCAGCTCTGGCTTATGGTGATGCAGGGGATTGAACCTAGGACTTTGGAGCCTCAGGCATGAGATTCTGTTTGCATAACCAGTATGTATCTATCTAGCCTCTGCCCAACTGCAACTTTCTATGTTATTGGTGAAAAAGAAAAATTACTAAAGTAGATGAAGAAAGAACATTTGCAAAGGTTTAACACCAATTTATTATAAAAATTCTCAGAAAACTAGCAAAATAAAATGATTTGTTTTACCCAGAGAAAAGTTACTCAGCCAAAATATTATAGGATGATCCTGTAACAGAAATCATGTGGGGGAGATAGGTAGGGAGCTGTGGGAAGGGCAGAATAATAGTTATACAAAAGGACTTCCATGCCTCCAGCTCTGTGATCTCACATTATTCCCATAAGTCATGCATATTTCAGAAATTCAGAATATAGTTCCATTATGATCACACTAAAACCAGTATGCCAACAAAAAACTAACATGATATTGCATAACTTGGCCACTACCATTAGATAGGAGGAAAGCATAAGAGATATGAGGATTGAAGGGAAAAAAATAAATATTTATTATACCAACATCATCATTTCCTTCATTTAAACAACTTTGCAGCAGCATCAAAGTCATAGTGCTAAGATAGTTCAGCCTGCTTTCCATCTTGCAAAACCAAAAGTCAAAGCCACAGGATCCTTATAACAAAAACAAGAAAACCTAACCGAAATAAAGAGGGATAAGCAGGTAAACTCCAAATATTTGTGGTACCTGGGGCAAGAAAACAAAAAAAAAGATAATATAATATTATTTAAAACTCAAAGCTATTTAAATTCTGTTATGGGAATCGTGTGGAGTTGTACCCCTCTTACTCTATGGTTTTTGTCAGTGTTTCCTCTCTATAAATAAAATTTAAAAAGAAAAACTCTGTTATAAAATGTCAATACATGGATCAGTTTCCATCTACTAGCTCACTGCAATCTAATATATCATACCATCATCTGAAAGAGGAGACAGAGAGCCAATGTTTCTTTCTGCCTCTATGCCAGTTAGTACACATCTAGGTTAGGTTCCCTGGAATTACATTCCAAGAAAGAGATTTGCATATGGGTGACTTAACATGGGAAATGATGCCTGTACACATATAATGAGCCTTGTAGATGAGTGGGGGAAGAAGCTACGGGAATTCAAGACTAGCTTAGGGGTGTGATTTAATTTTTAGAGAAAAAAAATTCACAAAAAGTTAGTATATGCTTGTAAAAGAAAAAAAAAAACAAAGCCATTTACAATTCCGACTGCCTGCTTCAACTTGCTGTGAATAATCCTACTTCTTTTTCTATGTCTTTAGATTTCAACAGTTTGATTATGATGTGTTTGGGTAGAGATTTCTTGGGAGTTTATTCTTGGAAGTCTCACAGTTGACTGAATCCACAGACTGTGTGTGTGTGTGTGTGTGTGTGTGTGTGTGTGTGTGTGTTCTGAAAGGTCCATTGTGGGAAAGAAGTTTGTTTAGATTTCAAACATTATTTCTAAAATATATATTCACAACCTGATGCTTTCTTCTCTCCTTGATAATGAATGTTCTCTCTTTTGTTAAGTCACCCAGAGGCCTTCCATGTTGCTAATTTTTTTTCCAGTCTAATTTATCTGTGTGTTCAACTTAATTTGTATTGGTGTATATTGAACTTTGTTGACTTTTCTCCTATAATCTCCATTCTGTTGAGCTTGTTGAATGAGCATTCTTATTTTAAATATTGTCTTTTTTTTCTTTGTGAATTCTACAAGTCCATCCCACACCTAGCACAATGTTAGACCAGTGTGCTTCATTCACACATCTGGAAGTCACAGCGCAACTGGTATCATTTCAGAAAAATAGTGTAATCAAACTCCTGTTAGAAGAACAACAAATTTGATAGCACTGCTTAAGAAGACAGGCAGTGGGATGCCATCCGCACACTTATTTAATACTGAGCAGGGATAGTGGACATGTAGAAAGGAGAGGGGAAGTCACTTCCTTGCTAATGTTCCCATAGTGCAGGACTAGGCTTGTGAGTGAGCACTATGCCACAGACTCTGCAGCTGGGCACTGCTGCATATATTTTTTTAATTATTTAATTATTTATTTAAGAAAGGAGACATTGACAAAACTGTAGTATAGGAGGGGGACAACTCTACACAATTCCCACTACCAGATCTTCATATCCCATCCCCTCCCCTGATAGCTTTCCCATTCTTTATCTCTTGGGAGTATGGACCCAGGGTCATTGTGGGTTGCAGAAGGTGGGAGGTCTGGCTTCTGTAATTGCTTCCCCCCTGAACATGGGCATTAACTGGTCGATCCATACTCATAGCCTGCCTCTCTCTTTCCCTAGGAAGGTGGGTCTCTGGGGAAGTGGAGTTCCAGGACACGTTGGTGGGGTCATCAGTCCAGGGAAGTTCAGGCCTGGTAGGAATCGATGTGTGTAACCTGTTAACATGCAATAAATGTAATCCAAGTAGATCATAGAAGTAAGTGCAAAATTTACAATCTCTAAAAAGAAGTCCGAGAGAAAATCATTGTGAAATATATATATATATATATATGCATTAGTATAAAAATAAAGCATTAATACATTAAACTTAATCAAATTATTTCCCTCTTCAAATCAAAAGGTACTCTTCCCAAAGGATGGGGAAAATTGTAAAATGGGAATGAGAACTAGAAGGTACAGAGACTTCTAAAGGCTCAAACATAAGGAAATAGGACCTGGAGAGATTGCTTATGGTTAAGGTGCATGCCTTGCCAGGTTAAGACTCAGGCTGTAGCCCCAGCACTCTGTGGGAGGTGTTATGGAACTAGAGGGCACTCTGGTGCTGTGGTGTCTCCCCCTTTGTTTCTCTGTCTCTATTTGAATGAAACAGGCTATAGCAGTAAAATTGTGCCTTCTTGAGGCCTCAAGCTTTGAAAAAAAAAAAAAGCAGCCTGGGAAGAGACTTAAATAAACATGCTATCAGATATGTAGATGGAAAGTAGGGATATGGAAAGAAGTCGGTCATAATTCATACGGGAAATGCAAGTGAAAAGCACAGTGAAGCATTGCTCCACTAGCTAGAATGAATGAAAAAAAACCCCAAATACTTGACAATACCAAGTGTTGGTAAAATTTTGAGCTAAGAACTCTCCTACATAGCGGGTAGAAATGCAAAATTGTACAGTGACTGCAGTGACTCTAAACTGTCAGTTTGTTATAGAACTAAACAATAACTTTCATATAATCTAGCAATTCTACTTTTAAGTACTTATCTAGGAGAAATGAAAGTTTATGTTACCATACACACACATAATCTTGAGGGGCTGGGTGGTGGTGTACCTGACTGAGCTCACACATCACATGTACAAGCCCCTGCCCGGTCCCCACCTATGGGGGAAAACTTAACCAGTGGTGAAGCAGAGCTGCAGGTGTCTCTCTGTTTTTTTCCCTCGCTCTCTCCCCCTCCCCCCTCGATTTCTGGCTATCTCTACCCAATGAATAAAGATAAGAAAAAATTATTTTTAAAGAACCTTGTATATAAATATAGCTTTATTCATAATTGTCTTAAATTGGAAACAACCAGGAGTCAGGCGGTTGTGCAGTGGGTTAAGCGCACATGGCGTGAAGCACAAGGACCTGGCTAAGGATCTGGGTTTGAGCCCCGGCTCCCCACCTGCAGGGGAGTCACTTCACAAGCGGTGAAGCAGATCTGCAGGTGTCTATCTTTCTCTCCCCTTCTCTGTTTTCTCCTCCTCTCTCCATTTCTCTCTGTCTTATCCAACAATGACGACAACAACAACAATAATAACTACAACAATAAAAAACAACAAAGGCAACAAAAGGGAAAATAAATATAAAAAAATTAAATATATTTTTAAAAAATTGGAAACAACCCAGATATCCTTTTACTGATGAATACATAAATATTTGTGGGATATCCTTATCAAATGATTAAAAGAAACAAACTACTGATTTGTAGTAATACAAATTTTATCACATGTAGCAACATAAAGTTCAAAAACTTGATATTAAATGATGGAAAACAAACAAAAGGTTTCACTTATTTTGAAAAAAAGAGAGAGCAAAAAGGTGAAAGTATAAGCAAGTACAAAATGGCCTAGAGATGGAAGTTGTGTTCAAAGGGGCATGAAAATAACTCATGGGCCATGATTGCTCAACAAATTATTTGGCTTCGTATGTTAACTCTCTTTTCAATCACCAGGTTCCAGATGCCACCAGGATGCTGGCCAGGCTTCCCTAGATTGAAGACCCCACCAATGTGTCCTGGAGCTCAGCTTCCCCAGAGACACACCTTACTAGGGAAAGAGAGAGGCAGAATGGGAGTATGGACCGACCAGTCAACGCCCATGTTCAGCGGGGAAGCAATTACAGAAGCCAGACCCTCTACCTTCTGCAACCCTCAACGACCCTGGGTCCATGCTCCCAGAGGGCTAGAGAGTGGGAAAGCTATCATGGGACGGGGTGGGTTATGGAGATTGGGTGGTGGGAATTGTGTGGAGTTGTACTCCTCCTACCTTATGTTTTCGTAGGCGGTGAAGGTCTGCAGGTGTCTTTTTCTCTCTGTCTTCCCCTCCACTGTCCTATCCAACAGTGACATCAACAGCAACAATAATAACTCTGACAACAATAAAACAACAAGGGTAACAAAAAGGGGATGGGTGGGAAAGGAGAGATGTTTCTTGAGTGCTCCAAAAGTTGAATTCAGCTTTTTCCCCAGTCTCCTTCCTCTAACTTGTGGAGGTGGTCAAGTGCTGCCAAACATTATTTCATGTTCTACTCGGATGAAAACCACACTGGAGCAGGTTGCTGAGGCCAAACCTCTTCATTTCAATAAGCAGGACAGTGACAGTCTTAAGAGTGGTTATGAGATTTTTGCCTTAAACCAAAAACTCTGAAGCCCCATTTGTGCATCTTTTGTTGCCTTGATGTTGCATATACAAGTGTCTGTGGACATAGTTTATTGAAGGCTTGAAAAAAAAAAGTCCACCCACAATTTACATTAAGACAGTTAATGTCTTGCCCCTGCTCCCAACTTCCGAAGCGTTAAGACCTGACATTTCCTCCCATTTGCCTAGCTTTAGGGTCGAATCAGCATCTTTCTGTTAGTTCTTTTTCCCCCCTTCCATCAAATATGACTGCCAACCAAAAAGTAATCTACTTTGAGGTTTTTTTTTTTTTGCCTCCAGGATTATTGCTGGGGCTCAATGAACTACGAATCCACTGCTCCTGGAGGCCACTTTTCCCATTTTGCTGCCCTTGTTGTTATTGGATACAACAGAGATAAATCTAAAAAGGAGGAAAGATACAGTTACAGACCGGCTTCATTACTTGTGAAGCGCCTCCCCTTCCCCCACTACCTGTAGATGGGGAGCCAGGGGATTGAACCAGGATCCTTACGCTGGTCCTAGTGCTTTGCACCTTGTGTGCTTAACCTATTGCACTGTCTGGCCCCTAGAGTTTTCCCTTTTAAAGACACACAAGAGACAGAAATCTAGGGAGGAGAAATAAACTTTCCCCCTGTAGGTGGGGACTGGGAGCTTGAACCCGGGTCCTTGAGCACTGTAACATGCACCATTAGGTGCACCACTGCCCAGCCCCAACCTTGAACTTTCTAAGGTCTTGCACATGTGTTGTTACCTGTCTGATTCCTAGTGATCATGGCATATATACTGACCACATGGTCACACTTAATATTCTGATAGTTTTATTAACAAGTATATAATACATATATTGCATACTATATATAGTATATGAGGACTGTACAGTACAAATTTATGTTCACAGTTTGACATGACAAAATGTCATTACTGAATTCCCATTGGACTACAGAGTAGAAACAGAGAGAGTACATTAAACATTCACATCTTTAGTAAGAAAGATTACCAAAATGTTTCAGTATTTGCAAGTATACTAATGCATGCTAGAAACCATTACCCAGTCTTATTAGCTTATAAAATATATTACACTTTATTAAAAATTTCTGCATAGTTTATACAAGTATTAAAGTACTATAAATGTAATAATCCTGCTATACTTGCAGGTATAGTTTAAGAGATGCTAAGCAGAAAGATTATTTTGACCCTCTAACACTAAGTACATAACAGAAAAAAAAAGTGCTAGTATTTGTAAAACGTGATATTGTTGTAGCCCTCATTTAGTGCATGTAAAATGGCTTTGTAAATGTATTATTTAAGTGAATTTGCAATCATTTAGAAATTGTTAACCTTGACCAAGGAGAATAAAGACAACTCTGAGCAACACCATGCATGACAGCAGTTCCTTCAATGACTATATTTTGAAACCAATTTATTTTAAAACCATAGATCTTTGAGATTGTCTTTGAAACAATCTTACCAGGAATGATGTGCAGATATTCAGTATCAACAATACAGTCTTTCGAATTCCACTTTAGTGCAACAGTGGGTATTTAATAAGATACACACACACACACACATACATAGTTCCCCTGTAAATCTGTCCCAAAGTTCTTGAAACATCTGTGTATTTAGCATTTCTTTAGTTGAACGTCGCTATGCTAACACATTCTCCAAACCAAGTGACTTAGAATGTTAATGCCCACTTGTGATGTAGATTCACATTTAGAACTCAAAATATGATGGGTTCAGATTTAAGTTTTCTGACTTCTTCCCTAAGATGACACTTGGATAATTGAAGAAACTCTATAACAGAACTGATACAAGACAAACTTCATGTTTACAAAACATTTTCATCAGTTCAAAATATTGTAATTCAAATCACTGTTGATAGTGACATGATACATGATGAAAACCACATTTAAGGGCATCTTATCTTGTATTTGAGGTCTTCCACATTAACAGCTAAAAGACTAAATTTCTCAACTATCATAGTAAAATACAGATATATATATATATATATATATATATATAAACATTTTGATAAGAGCCAATTGATTACTAAGGTATATAGACTAGCATGGGAATAGAGGATGTTTTCTTCTTTCCGAGTTAAAATGGATCTTTGTTAATGAACTATTAACATAATCTAAGCAAGTTGAATAGTAATGTCAGTCTTTTGCAGGGTCTGGCTGGTTGCTTTGAATAAAATTAAAATGTGCCGCAGTAAACACATCAAATTTCATGAGAACCCATGAAGTTTTATCAACTGGACTCAAATTCAAAGCCAAGTATTCAAGGATCAACTCTACCCTCCCTTCCTCTCCTTCCATAGGAGTGGGAGCACACACACACTGGTTATTACCATCAATACAGAAAGTACCTTGTGCTCCAACTCAGGGAATAAACACCTTGGCATGAATGTGACTCAACATTTACAATACGAATAACACCTACTTTTCCAACAAGCAGTTTTATCTCTCAATCCATGTCACAATTGCAAAAAAGAAAAAAGCAAACAAGAATAAACCTAACTCCCCCAAACAAACAAACAAAAATCCAATTAGGATATTTTAATATTCTAAACTTATTTTGCAGTACTTAAAATATATATATATATCCAAGACCAAGTGCCAAGATAACAAATCCCTTTGCATTTCTCAACTACTTTCAAGTTGTAATGGGTCCAAAGGCTATGAGCTGGCTCTCAGGTGTACAGTCTCAGGTGTACAATTATTAACTTATTAACACGGTGTCATCAAAGTAAGCTCCTCATGCAATTCGCAGGCCTCCAGAATAATGCATTGGCTGATGTTTGAAAAGCAATCAGTGTATTCCTCCCAGTTAAGATTGTGTTGGATCCTGAGTGGCTGGGATGGATCTTCAGGATTCCACTCTTCTCTCTTCTCCACCCTCTACTGAGGGATGAAGGCGCATTTGGTCACATGCACCCACATTTGACCACTGTCGCCAACTTCAAATTTAGGACCAAGGGCATTTCTATGCATGGATGACTTTTATTGGCATTTAGACTATGGTGTTCAAAAGCCTGCTTTTGAAAAACTTCCTCCAAATAATGGTGCTCCCATTTTCAACATAGACAAGTCATTTTCAATTTGTTCGGACAGGATACTTGATAGTGACAGGTCTAACAGTAAACATTTGGGTATTTTTGAGCTACATAATAGAAATCCCTGAACTGTGGTTTTCTGTTTATTTTTTTAATTCAGAAATCTGTCCTCCAAAAAAAGGTATATGTGCTTCACTACCAGTTATATTTACAAATAGTGTCACTCAGGGTCTTCAATTAGATGAAGCTACTAAAACAATAGCAGATGCTCATTTATGCTGTGTCATGAACACAGATGACAGCCAATTTGGCACTTACAGCTCATACAGAAGAGCTTCTGGATAAAAGCTACGTGATTAATTAGATAGGGGAATACAGTTACCACTCAACATTTCCATTTACAAAAAAGCTGTCAGTTGGGTAAAAGAAAGGCTGACTCATGTTCTCAACTAACAGTTTTTTCACCAGCACTGAGTAAATCTTTTTGTGGCATCCCTACCACCAGGGCTGGCTGATGCGCATAAGGGCACTGCAGGAATGGAAATGGACACATGGAAAGCCCTCTGTCAGTGTGTGACTTCAAGGTTGTGCACAGCTGGATGTGCATTAGGATGAAGTGTCACTGAGCCCCCTAGCCCGGGTAGAATGAATGGCTGGCTTCTTTTATGCTCCTCCTCTGCTCAATGTCCCTTGAACTGACAGCTACCGCCCAGGCTCCATTAGCAGCTCTGGATCATCTCCCAACGGTGGTAATGGAAGTGATAAACCCATGCCGACCAGCAAGATTAACAAAGGGCCATGGGAGGGACAGCTGACTACTCAGCTGCAATCTTACTGCTCTTCCAGCTAACCTAAAAAAGGGCCCACAACTTCTCGATGTCAAGCACACAATGTGATCCCAGGACACAAGAGGTATCTATGTCTCTGGCAAGGACTAGCAGGCTGGATACTGTATTTCTAAATACATTTACTTTGACATTCTTTTGAGAAATACATGGAGAAACTGACAATTGGTAATGGTAAATTGCAAAGTTTACATGTTCCCTTGTTCTCATTACATTAAGTTTATCTGTAAGAAGGGTTTGCTTAGCATCCCCGGAAAGAAATAATAATAAAAAGTGTTCACATTCTTTAGGTCTGACCCGTGGTAAGGAGAGGGAGAATTAGAAAATATCTACTACTGACCATATGGAAGTTTGAATGATATAAATTCAGAGATTCAGGCCAGCTGAACCCAAATTAAAATGTACATGTAAAAAATGAGTTAGATAATGGGAGGGAGAGCAGAGAGAGAGAGCTGGGAGAGTGGGGGCCACGCTGAGGTGGGAGACGGAGGCATTCAGACTAGCATGTGGCGTTTCCTATGTAGGGCAAGATGGTCTGAGCGGGAGAAGCTGCGGTCACAGTCTGGACACTGGAAGGGTTTGATTCCAGTGTGCTTTCGGAAATGTCTTGTTAGTTCATCAGACCGCGCAAACTTCCACGTGCATCCTTCCCATGTACATTTGTAGGGTTTCTCTCCTGCAAAAAGAAAAGGAAAAAATGAGTTCCTTCCTTTTTTTTTTCCCTCATGAGAAAAAAATGTTAATAATAATATATATATAATTATTATTATTATTATTTTGGCTAAAGCTTTTATGGCATGTCATTTCCATCTGCCCCTCAAAAGCAACAGTGTCTTGTGGCTCAGGAGAAGGTACAGAGGATAAAGTATGAGGCTCTGAGTTTGAGCCCTGGCACCACATGTGCCAGTGTGATACTCTGATTCTCTGTCCTTCTACCTGCTAATAAATACATCTTTTTTTAAAAAAGACTTTTCTTTCTTTTTTAAAAAAATTTTAAATATTTATTTTATTATTATTTATTTATTCCTTTTTGTTGCCCTTGTTTATTGTTGTAGTTATTATTGTTGTCATCGTTGTTGGATAGGACAGAGAGAAATGGAGAGGAGGGGGGAAGACAGACAGGGGGAGAGAAAGATAGACACCTGCAGACCTGCTTCACCGCTTATGAAGCAATTCCCCTGCAGGTGGGGAGCCAAGGCTCGAACCAGGATCCTTACGCGGGTCCTAGTGCTTTGCGCCATGTGCGTTTAACCCACTGTGCCCAACTCCCATAAATACATCTTTTAAGAGAAAAACACATACACTTTTTTTTTAAGACTTTTTCTTTTTATTTATTCATTATTGGAGAGAGACAGAGAGAAATTGAGATGGGAGGGGGAGACAGAGAGGGAGAGAGAGACAGAGAGACACCTGCAGCCCTGCTTCACCATTCATGAAGTTTTCCCCTTGCAGGTAGAGACTGGGGGCTTGAACCTGGGTCCTTGTACACTGTAATATGTGTGCTTAGCCAGGTGTGTCACCGCCTGACCCCAACACACACAACATCTTTAAACTACTGCGGGACAAGCAAAAATAAGTAAATAAATTTCTCTAATATAGGGAGGATTTCCCCAAGTTTTTTTTTTTTTTCCCCTCCTCCAGGGTTATTGCTGGGCTCGGTGCCTGCACCATGAATCCACCGCTCCTGGAGGCCATTTTTCCCCCCCCTTTTGTTGCCCTTGTTGTAGCTTCATTGTGGTTATTATTATTGCCCTTGTTGACACAATTTGTTGTCGGATAGGACAGAGAGAAATGGAGAGAGGAGGGGAAGACAGAGAAGGGGAGAGAAAGATAGACACCTGCAGACCTGCTTCACCGCCTGTGAAGCGACTCCCCTGCAGGTGGGGAGCCAGGGGCTCGAACCGGGATCCTTATGCCGATCCCTGCGCTTTGCGCCACATGCGCTTAACCCATTGCGCCACCGCCCGACCCCCTCCCCAAGTTTTTAAAGCATAAAGGCACTAATCTTCACTTTTACTCTAAGAAACGACCACATCATTTAATTTGCAATCAACAGTAAGGCTGGGTAATTTAATAAACACCCAGTGATCTGTTATGGATCCCCAAGTTTTCTGAGCCTACTCAGGAGCTCACGTGTAATGTTCTCTACTCACAGAGAAATGTAAGTGGGAGTTGGTGGGATTTTTCTTTCTCAGTCTTTTTCTAAATATATAAAGTCTTTGTCAATTGAGTTATCTACCAGTGATTTCAACATCTTATCTTTTGGCTAGTCAGTAATAGTTACGCCTGAAGTCAGGTCTTTATTATAATCACTCCTGTAGGACAGTGGAAACTGGCAGGTAAGAAAAAGAGACCCTTACCCAAAAAGGTGTGTTTGGGGGGGGGAGGGGAAGCCAGGAGATAGCTCACTTGGTAGAATGTACATGTTACCATGAAAGAACTTGGATTTAAATCCTTGGTTACCACATAGGAGCCCTGCACAGGGGAAGCACCATAAACAGTGGAACAGTGTTATGGTGTTTCTCTCTATCTCTCCCTCTCAGTCTCTGACTCTCTGAGGCTGAAAGGAATGAGAGCAGTCCACTGGCTGAGGCTATATCAAGCAAGCATGAAGCTCCTGTTGCAAAAAAAAAATAATAAATGAAAGAAAACTGTATCAAGTAACACTATCTTTTGTTCTCTCATTAGGACTGGTATTCTAGTAAGATACTTTGGAATTTGTACTATCTGCTTTGCTGCACAGAATACAAATGGTGCAGGCTGTTTTTTTTTTTTTTCCTACAAGTTATTTATTTGCCAGCACTAGGTATCTACTTCATCCCAAGCAGAAAGTTGGTGATACTTATCTCCTGGATCCCGTGAATGCCCTGGGAGGCTGTTGTGGGTCTATCAGGCCCTGCTGCTTAGTGTCTCTCCAATCGCAGCTCTCTCCATAGCAACATTATGAAAAGTCAAAGAGCAGCTGTGAGCAGGCTGGTTTCCTGTCAGCTTCCTCTCCATTTCCAATGTGCTGGACACCATCCTTCCCCCTTTTCTCCTAAATCTCCCATCTTTTCTTTGTAAATACCCCTAATTAAGAGTTATTCATAAGACAAAAAAGGGAAGGGGGAGGGGAAACCTACATTCTGAGTAAAGGAAAATTACAGAAGCAGAATGTGTCTATCAGATCATCACATCAGTGGGCAGAACTGCAAGTTCATGAGTGGTAAGTGAGGGTCCCTTGAAAATCTTGTAAATTATAAAAGTCAATTGTTAATCAAAAACTTTACTTTTCATGACAGATGGAGACATCTATGGATGACTATGGTAAGTCAAGATGCCCAAAACATTCCACTACAGTGACCTTCAAGATCTAAAATATCTGTCCTTGACATTCTATTCTTTTACTTCTAAAGAAGAAAAAAGTCCTGGGCTCAAGGCCCTGGTTTCCATTTGCAAGGGTGAAGCTTCCTAAGGGGTAAAGCATTTCTACATTTATTTCTCTTTCTGTTCCCCACTCCATCTACCTTGTCCTTCTCAATTTGTCTGCATCTTGGGGAAAAAAAAGTGAGTAAGTCCTGTGTATTTAGTACCTACCTGTATGTGTTCTTCTGTGTGCTTTCAAGTGAGAACTTTTAGTGTAGACCTTGTTGCATCCGTCATAGTCACATCTGTGTATCCTCCGCTTCCGCTGGGTATCTGGGGACTCCACAGGTAAGGGTCTCTTTCCAGGCTGCACGATGACTGAAGGATGATTCCTATGAAAGTCAAGGCCAAATACACAAGGCTGAGTAAAAGGTCCCTCCCTTTTTCCAGTCTACCAAAAAGCATTAACAACAACAGGGCAAAACAAAAACAAAATAAAACAAAATAAAAACCCAACAAAATAAACAAACAGAAAAAAGAAATTAGCTCATCAAGACCCAAGAAGCACTGCTAGGTTCATTCAACAAACATTTAGTGAGCACCTACCATGAGCCAGGCACTGTGCTTGGCACCAGGACACAAAGATGAATTAAAACAGGGTTCCTGCCCTCGAGGAGCTCACACTCTAGGGGGAGACAGACATGTAGATAAGTAATGACAGTAAGAAGGGTTAGGTGCTACTGCTAGAGGGAGGTGCAAGGTGTTAGGAGAGTCTCTCTCTCCCTGAGTCCAAATCTGCCAATTTGAAGACTCTTCTGGTACTACACAATGTTGAATGTTGCGCTATGCTTTTTCTCAGGCTGCCTGGATTTTCATTTTCAATTCCCAAGTCTCAGGTGACCACACTGAAGACTATACCTATGTTTTATTCTGTCTCTAACTAGCATTTCACTTGAATCTCTCAAAGACTGCCAAGTCACACTGAATTTTCAAATGCTGGGTCTTCACTAACTCTGTTGGCACTGCTATCTTCACAAAGACAAACCATCACTGAAAATGTCAGTGCAGCTGGGGGGTGAGGACCCTCATGAGCTGAACCACAAAGGACAGTGCCTCAGTGGCACATGGCAGCCCCTCGTCTTTCTGTCTACTCTCACCCTTAACACCGCTGGGTCTGCACACCTTTCTAGGGTGAATTTCAATGAAATTATGTTGAATGCCATTTTTATGAACTTTCTCTTTTACAGAAAGGAAGGTGGGGGAGAGAAAATACAGATAAGGAAGAATGACGAGGAGTCTATCTTTTCTTTAGGCTTCTTCCGCTAATTAATGAATTAAAATATTCAAATGCATTAATCTGTGTTCCTAATGACTTTATATATTATGAACTCTTGTAGTTGGCCTCCAACTACAGTTTAGTCTTTTTCTTTTAAATGAGAACCCAAAGCCCTTAAAATACTCCACATGTTGTTTTTTAAAGTGCATATGGCAAGAAAAAAGACTGGTGAAAAGGGAATAAATTTGATGAAGTGACACTCAAGTTTGTGAGATAAAAAAAAAAACAAAAACCCAAGGAGTCTCTGAAAATGAAACTTTTAAAAAAAAAAAAAAATCATGGTAGAAATTTAAATTCATGTCCCTATCAGGAATGTTAGGAAGTCTACTAGGAGAAACAATGATGTTTATTTTAAAGGACCCTGGAAAACCTGTTAGTTCTGAGTACCACATTACCTTTACACCTAATGTTTACAGGGGTGATGCCTAAGAATAAAACTGCCAAGCTTAGGATACAGGGAGACATGAACATGCACTAATGAGGAGGGGAAAAGTCCAAGGACTTAATGATATATATGGACAGGAAAAAAAAATAGAGAAGTGAGGTTTACAGATGATTGTCATAAGGTTGAATTATTAAATAAAAAGCTTCAAGATTATATAGCAGTTTATTACTGTCAGTGGAGAATATTTCATCACCATTAAGAGAGCTTTAGGGAAAAAGAAGAGGGCAGAGTTAAAATGATTAACACTGACACAAATCTGGGCTACTGGGAGAGCAAACCAGGTGGCATTAGAAGTCTCCCTGAGTTGACTGCTTATTCCAGTTGCTCATTCTGTATATAACATTACGCTGAAAGTTTATGTGCTTAAACTTTAAATCCCCATTCTGTCACGAGTAGCCCCATCTAACCTCTCTGTGCCAGTTTCCTCTCAGCAATAAAACTGAGGACAGTAAGATTTCAGAGGTAGTTCTAAGTATTGAACACAGAGCACTGAAAGATAATATCTGTTCCAGGTGTAAAACTACTAAAAATGATGGCTGGTAATATTTCCAGGCTCAGCAATACACTTGTAAACCTTGTCCCATATAGTTTTTAAGTTCATGAGAAGAATTTTAGGGATGCCCAGTATCAGACAAAGAGGCAAAGAAAGACTGTAGGAGACCACAGCACCGAAACTTCCTTCCATGCGGTGGGGGCCGGGCTCAAACTTCGGTTGAGCATATAGCAAACAATGAGCTACTTCAAAGGCCCAGGTCAGAAGATCGCTCCCCAACTGTCATCTACTTTGTAAGGTGGATGCGCACCTCTGGTGTCCGATGTTGGTGTGGGTTGAGACTATCAATCAACAAAGCTCTTAGGACCTCAGCCTGTTGAGCCCTCTTACTGCTCATTTTAAAAGAGGCGGTTTGGAAAATAAAAACCAAGTATATAATTACTGGAATCATCACAATCAACATGTTAGAAAAAGGGGGCAGGATAATGCATAATGGTTATGCAAGAGATTTTTAGGCCTAAGGTTTGATGGTCCCAGATTCAATCCCAGGTATCATCATAAGCCAGAGTAATGCAGTGCTCTGATTAAAAATAAATAAATAAATATAAATTTAGCACAGTTAGAAATACCAGATACTTGGCCATTGTGTTAAGTTCTGACCTTTTTTTTTTTTTTTTTTTTAGTTTGTTACAAACTGTAAAACAACTGAATAAAGAAATCTGATCCTCCAGCTTTTTGTCCTAAAAGTTTTCATCTATGTAAATATATAAAAAGGAATTTGATATATATGTGTGTGCCTTAAAAAGTACACTAAAGCTGTAAGCAATGTGATTAAGCAAATAGATACCAAATCTGCATTTTAAAGTCTGCCTCTGGAAGGACGACTTTTCTAAGGCAAGTAGTATTGGGACTGCCTCATTGCTGTGGTAGTAGGCGCCTAGTTTCCAGTGATTCTTTCCTGGCTAGCTGGCTTCCTATGTGGGTATGTGGGCTGCTACTGGGCAAACTCCAAGACATTACCTAATCACATCTGTGCTAGAGCTACTCTGTCCTAGTTGTGGCTAATCTGTGGAATTTTTTTGAGAGGCAAAATGCCTTCGTAGGTCAGCATTAAAATCAATGTACTCATCAATCAAAAAGAGAACAAGTATTTCCTTTTCAGTGTCATTCAGATTACAAAATATTGCCCTTTTTTTCTGTAAAGTTTTACACTGTGATTCATAAAAGCTAGAGTTTGGAATAAGTCTTTTCCAGTCAATGGATCCCCCTTTTCTGTGGGCAGTTACTTAATTTACTTACTTTTTTTCACCAGAGCACTGCTCAGTTCTGACTTAAATTAGCAGTGCTAGGGACTGAACCTGAGTCTTTCAAGCCAAAGGCATGGAAGGCTTCTTCCATAACCACTAATGCTATCTCCTCGGCCCGGGATCTATAGTATCTTTTCCATCATAAGATCAAGTCGTATCACCAATTAACTTGCTGGAGGCACTTACCATCTTAAAAAGAAGAGAAAAGAGAGTATATACTACTATACGAGTTCAGTTGTGTTAGTTTATCTAATGTCTTGGCTCATTGGTTCTCTATTTGCACTGACTCCCACATGCTTATTATGAAGGAATGAAATAATTCTTTTGAAATCACTTGGAAAAGTTTCCTTTTGTGGAGGAGTAAACACTATGAAAATAGAAAAAGTAATAATGTTCAATTCTACCAGATAGACTTTCTCCTTGCTGGCATGGCTGGGTGAAAGTCATTCTATAATAGGAATTAACACCAGACCCCCCTCCCCCCAAAAAAAGGGTAACTATGATCTGGTGCAACGAACAATTAATACATGGTCTGCTACTCAGGTTGAATGTGAATACAACTACAACGTAACTGGACTGTCAGAAAAGTCATGGTGTTATTTTTCTATGCAAAAACATGACTTTTCTGACAACCCAATATTTAAAGTTCTAGAAAACAGTTGTCCTGAAACCAAAGAATTTACATTTTGTTATAGAGTTAACTGTGCTAGGAAGAGGAATGGAGAAGATAAAGTACCAAGGTGGGTAAAGCACCTGTCTAAGTGAAAGAAACGGTGACTGGGAAAAGGGTAATGGAAAGTAACAGTTGTTGTCTTTGTACCACGAAGCTGGCCAACAGTTCAATATTGAAAGTACACAGGACAGTTACTACAACAAGAAGAAATATAACCAAAGGAAAATAAAGAGTTAACAGAGGCAGCTAGGTCAAGTGACTGCCTCAAGGTCATCCAGAGGGACAGCAGAACTGGGGCTCAAAGGTCATTGAAGCTGCAGACAAACCCAGCTTTAGTGCAGCCATGGGGGTGAGCTCATCAACTGTGTGTGGCACATTCCAGCAGTGGCAGGATGTAAACCTGTGTGCAGCCATATTGTTGCATCATTACAAGCTAGACTTAATAAGCCACTACATCCAGGCACGTGGAAGATGACCAATACAACATCAACTTCCTACTGGATGGCATTTGAAAGCAAACATGATTTAAAATAAATGAAAGAAAAAAAATGAAGAGTTCTTTCAGTGCTGAGCTTCTTGGAACTCCATCAACAAGCCTCTCCTGCCACCACTATTCAGGTCTTTTTTCGGGAGAGGATTTTTTCTGGGCAGTGGTGAGCCTGCAAATTCCGAGTAAAGACTTTCCCCATCACAGAAATACTATGATACTCTTATTAGAAGTGACAACTGATTTAATTATGTATATTTATATAAAAAGCTTTCATGCTCCAATCTGGGGTGGAGTATCTAGAACACCAAACTTGATTCATATTGAAAGACCGTACACAACACAGTCTGGAAGACAAGAGATGAATTATATTATGTGGCAAGGTGACAAAACAGGTGACTGATTCACTGGGAACTTGATGCAACTGTTGTTATAATGCTCTCCATGTAACAGAGTAATTGCTTTTGGACATAAGTCTCCCATCTTAGAGCCCAGTGGCTGTCACATACATTCTTGGCAATCCACATCATGTCACATATTGGACTTGATGCCTCTATTCCAGGTCCCAAGATGCAAGATGTATGCTGTGACATAAATGCCAGGTAGAGCTAGATATATACTTACTCTTGCAACAATGCTTGCGGGGGGGACACTGAGTTCATTAAAGGGGGTGACATTTCTTCAGGATAATAATCTGTCCTCTGTGGTTCGATCCCAGGTTCTATTTTAATTTTTTTCTGTATGATAGGCTTCTCGTATGACTCAATTACAGGAACTAAACAAAACAAAACACAAACAGAACAATCTTTCTATGTACAACTGACCAATTTCAGTCTTTAAAAGCTGACTGTGCTAAATACTGATGGCAAACATCTTAAGTGGAAGCAAACTTATGGGGGATCCTCACTTCTAACCACTATTTCACTAGCAAGCAACAGACACAGAAAGGTGGACTTTTAGATACTAGCACCCAGGGGGCTGGGTGGTGGCACACTGGGTTAAGTGCACATAGCACAAGGACCTACAAGAAACCCAGTTCGTGCCCCCAGCCCCCCGCCTGTAGAGGAGTTGCTTCACAAGTGGTGAAGCAGGTCTGCAGGTGTATTTCTCTCCCAACCCTCTCAATTTCTCTGTCCTATCAAAAAAGAGCAAAGGCCACAGGAGCAGTGGATTCATAGTGCAGGCTCTCAGCCCCAACACACCCAGATGATTCTTCTGATTTCCTTACCTCCTTTAACCCTACAGTCACTGATCTAGAAATCTGTCATAAAGGCAGCTTTTGGGCTTCGGAGATAGCGTAATGGTTATGACTCTCATGCCTGAGGCTCAAAATCCCAGGCTTAATCCTCCCCCCACCACCATAAAAGGAAAAAAAAAAAAAAAAGAGTGACTTTAGGTCAATATTAGTTGTCACCATGTTCAACCCAAAAACATTTATCAGTGCCTTTCTTGCACCTAAAATCAAGCTGGAGTCAAAGCAAAGTATAAAGTCAAGTTTCTTACAACTACACAGCTGACAAATATATAGTGAAAGTAATCATTTCATGGCATTAAACAAAAAGCTTGATTCTTGGGGGCTCTTCCAATATCAACACTAAAATAATTATAATAAATAACAATAATGATAGATGACACAACTTTTCCTTTTAAGACAAGCTCAGCAGCTCCTGGCTCTTCATTTCCTTTGCTCCCTGCCCCCTCATCCAGCCTGTCTGGTGAAGAGCCGGAAGACACAGGGTGTGGGGTACGAGCTACAAGGAGCATCACAGGTGGAGTTTACCTTGCATGCTGTTATTTGAAGTCTCCATGTCTTCCGACAAGGAGACCATGAGCGGCTGCTGGAGGTGACTGGTGTACATAAAGGGGACAGGCTGCACCACCACTGGCTGTATGACCGGCAGTATCCCTGGGCTCCGAATCCCATGCCGAGAGAGGGCAGCAGCCATCACCGGGGGCATGGACAGCGGCACCCCGAAGGGCTGCACTCCCGGGGGAGGGGGTGAGTACTTTTTCATCGGTGGGCTAGAAGAAGGCATGCTTAGTCCGGGCGAGGCCCGCCGGTGTGAGGGCTGGAACTTCAGCGAGGAAGGAGAATTCCCTGCAGAGGGGGGTGAACTCCGCTTGTTCACTGTGAGGTCCACTGGCTCCATCTGCATCCCGTGGGAAAGGCCTTCTGGGGTCTGGAAAAACTTGTCGGATAATGGTGTGGAGTAGATGACGCCATACTTATTGGGCTTCATGGACTCCATATAATTAGATGGATATGACTGTCAGAAAGGAAAATTAAAAAAAAAAAGGTGTAAACAGTCAAATAAGTGCATGTGCTGAATCACAGAATTAGATGAAAATGTACAAGACACTCCCAAATGCGTGAACTTTTACTAAGTGGTTTAGATGATATCACCTTGATCCTAAAAAATGGCTTAGTAAGTGTAAGTGCTAAGATTAATGCAAACACGATGTCACGTGTCAGATTTGATTCATCTTAAGATGATTCTTGGATTATGTGAGGAAAGAGGCTGGCAAAATCTGCAAACAGGTTACAGAACAGAAACCATGTGGGTTCACCATCAGTAATAATCTGCACTGGGTTTTGCCAAGAACCAGCCAAGCCAGCTAACCTTTGCTGCTTTCCCAATGGGGTTTCTTACTTAAAAAAAAAAAAAAAAAATCTTATATCTGATTTCCTAATTTCTGTACATTCACTTGAAAAATCTTCAGGGATAATCAAAGAAAGACATATCAATCAATCAAAATCTGATGGTATTTAAGTGGCAGGAAATTCTCTCTGGCTCCAACATCCTTCATCTTGACACAGGACTCTGCCATTCTCACAATACGCTTGTGCAGGGTATAGAGACCTGGAGCTGCTCCTACTATCTGTGGCTGGGCTCCTGCTACTGAGTGAGTGCATAATCCTTGCCTTGCAACCAACAGTCCTATTTTGCCTGGGGACCATCCTGGTTTCAGCACCTGAAAAATCCTATATCCCAGTAGACACTTCAGCCTCAAGCAAACCAGGATGGTCAGTTTACTACACCCATTTATACTGAAGGTCGCCTACACTTGGGCAATTATGTCTTTGGCTTCAACGTGTTCAATGGTCTTATTCACTGTCTGAATGAAGCTATAGAAGATGACTTATTTTCAAATTTGTGGATGACACAGGACTTGTAAGAAACGGCTACTATAAAAATGACTCCACAAATGACTCCACAAAGAAGTATGGTGTTTAAAGTGATACATACACACACACACACACACACACACACACACACACACACACACACACACACACACACACGCTGAGGTCCCAAATCTAAGATCTGTTCCACAACTGACAACATCTACCTTCAAATACTTTTCTCACATTATCAGGATGACCAAACTCTCACCCAGCAGCTTTAAATATGTATTAATCAGAATAACTGTGTACTAATGGGAACTGTCCTCTGCTATGGAGCTCACCAAAACTACTTTATTCTTTAAAATTAAGAGCAACAAAAGAAAAATTTTTGCTGTAGAATGCAAAATGTAGACTCAGTGGCATGAACTGTGGAATGAGTTTATTCTGGTCCCAGGAGTTCCTCTTCTCCCCTCCTCATCTGAGCAATGGGCACTGTAATGGGCTAGGTTTCTCTCCCGGCCAGGACTTCTCATCCTCTCTAAGCACACAAATCCACCTGAGAACCCTGTTAAAACCAGGCTCTAGATTTCTGGGGAGTGGTACAAAGATGTACAGATCAGCTCAGCTGATCTCTAAATGAGGTGGCTTTCCACCACCAAGATTCGTTTAACATCAAAATGTGGTAAATTGTATCAATACAATTCAAAAGGAGGGGGTCATGTCTACTGGTAGCACTGCTTGGGAACAGGCATGCGAAGGACATAAAATCAGGAGGTGCAAAGTACGTAAACTGTGGTGTTGACAAAACAGCTTTGAGGGCCAGACAGTGGTGCATCCAGCTGAGCACATATGACTCCATGCACAAGGACCTAGGTTCAAGCCGCCAGTCCTTACCTGCCAGGGAAAATTTCATGAGCGGTGAAGCAGTGTTATAGGTGTCTGTCTCTCTCCTCTATCTCCCTCTCCTCTCTGTTTCTGTCTGTCCTATCAAATACAATAAACCTTTAAAAATTTTTTTAAATTAATCTTAAAAAATAAAGAAACGGGAGTGGGGCGGTAGTGTAGCAGGTTAAGCGCACATGGAGCAAAACTCAAGGCCCAGTGTAAGGATGGCAGTTCGAGACTCCAGCTCCCCACCTGCAGGGGAGTCGCCTCACAGGTGGTGAAGCAGGTCTGCAGGTGTCTATCTTTCTCTTCCCCTCTCTGTCTTCCCCTCCTCTCTCCATTTCTCTCTGTCCTATCTAACAATGACAACATCAAAACTACAACAATAAAAAAAAAAAAAAACAAGGGCAACAAAAGGGAAAATAAACAAAACAGCTTTGAATTAAGTGTTAAGGATCAAATAAAAAGATGACTTCTACCTCTCTTTAAAACAGGTAGACACAGGTACACCACAAAGAGAATCAAAACAATTAACAATATTTGTGTTAAGTACAATTAAAATTTAAATATTAAAATAGGTAACAATAAGAGGGGCATAAAGTTTAGTAACAGAAAATATTAAATTACAAGCAGTGTGGGTTTAAGGGAAAAGTTAAATGCAAAGAGAAACTTTTCTCCTAGTTCCGTAGTTAACCTGCTAAACATAATTCTCTAAAGGGAAAAAGCTCTAGTACAGAGGGGAAAAAAAAAAAGCCAAACAGGAAATTGGAGGCAGCATTGTTTCTATTCACCAAAATGTGGGTTCTTCCTGATTTCCAGCTCTATTCTTCAAAGACTTCCCTATGACCTAGATTTCAGTGCCTAGTTATTGGCAGCTAAATAGGGAGCTGAAAAGAGACCATACTATTTGGGGGTTGGGCGATAGCACAGTGGGTTAAGCGCATGTGGTGCAAAGCGCAAAGACCAGTGTAGAGATACAAGTTCGAGCCCCCAGCTCCCCACCTGCAGGGTAGTCACTTCACAGGCAGTGAGGCAGGTCTGTAGGTATTTGTTTTTCTCTCCCCCTCTCTGTCTTCCCCTCTTCTCTCCATTTCTCTCTGTCCTATCCAACAACAACGACATCAACAACAATAATAACCACAACAAGACTACAACAACAAGGGCAACAAAAGGGGGGAAAATGGTCCCCAGGAGCTGTGGATTCATGGTGCAGGCACTGAGCCCCAGCAATAACCCTGGAGGCAAAAAAAAAAAAAAGAGAGACCATACTTTTATTGCTGCCACTGCTGGACTTCTCTGTCCATGGGGTGAGTTTAAGGAGAGCAGGAATTAAAACCTGGAGGATTTACAAATTTAATAATAGTCTCAGGTTTCTCAAGCTGTAACGAGACAGCCACACAGAGGTAAGCCTTACAAACATTATGTAAGGCGCTCTTGAGACTTTGCTCCTACAGTGAGTGCTCCGTCTCCCAGACTGGATGTGCAGCTTTTTGTAAGGCCACAAGGATGTACAGAGACATGCTTGGACACACAACTATTTCTACTCTGACTCCCTCACAAAAGGCTGAAGAAAAGTGGCTCCTCAAACTGTCTCACTAGCAAATTTCTCAGCATTGTTTACCAGAACCTCCTAGAAGACCTGTTTACTTTAATTACCTGGGTGGAGCACAGGAGCTGCTGTAATCAGCTTACAACAATCAGGTGCACTGGTGTGTAAGGACCAAAACAGGGTTTGCTCTGGGTGTGTTACTAGGGCGGGTACTCCCTGGCCGTAGTTGTTCTCCCTTTATTCCAGACCACTCCTATCTTATAACAAAGCAATGCAAGTGTGTGTAGACCAGAAATCTAAATCATGGGGCGGGTGGCGACTCACCTAGTAGAGAGAACACATTACTATACATGAGTGAGGACCCAAGTTCAAGTCCCTAGTCCCCACCTGCAGGGGGAAGAAGCTTCATAAGTGGTGGAGCGATGACAGAGGTATCTTTCATTCTCTCTCTCACCTGCTATCAATAAGAAAGGAGGAGGAGGAGAGGAAGAAGAGCCCACCAGGAACAATAGAGTCATACAGACAAAACACCCCCCTCCCCAAAAAAGCCAAATTAGAGGTAGATGTTGACTTGAGTAGCAAGATGTCCTCTGGTTCCTGATGGGCACTCAATGGTCCCGTGTGCTGAAACAGAGCAGCCTGAAGATAAGACAAGAACCCTCCCCACCCCACCCCCCCACCCCCCACACACACACACGCGACAGGTAGTAACTGGTTTATTTTCATGACCTATTGTGGAGTTCCTTCTGCTGTAACATTCACTCATATGCTCCCATCTCCACACAGAATGTATTTACCTGCTGTCTGCTTCCTCTCACCAAAAAAGTCTGGCATAGGTACTCAATATTTGATGAACGGATGAAGTGAATCAACACACTTGCCAAATAGGTTTCTACTTCTGACACGACTAAGGGTGATACCAATTCATTTGAGTCTTGAAAAACTCATGGTTTTTTATTGTTACAGGGTGAAACGACAGAGGGCTAATTTCCCAGAGCTATTCTTTTATACCAGTCAGAATTCCCATCGTTTCGTAGCTACTGGGAATCATTTTGGTGTGGTTTCCATTACAAGACAGATAGAGACCAAACTTTGAAAAGGAGGAAGTAGAGGAAAAGGGAGCATCTGTGACAAGGCTGTGACAAGTCAAAGGAGTCTTCATCCCAAGGGCGTGGCTCCTAGCTCCAAACCGAAAGGTGTGGCACATCTATAAGAAAACACTCTGGAGACAGAGGTGTCAGGCCACTGTGCGCAAACAAATGCAGAAAGCTTCCTTTCTACAACCCCCCCCCCCCAAAAAAAAAAAGTCACACAAAGTTTCTGTTAGAATAGAGCATAGAAGCCAGGGTTTTTAAATACTTCTCAGTCTCTGAGGAGTCTATCAAATGACAATTTTCAGATAAAAGAAATAGTACTTCCCCCCCCCCCAAAAAAAGTATAATCTTTCTGGGTGGGGAAGATAGCACAATGGTTATGCAAAAGGTTTCATGCCTGAGGCTCTGAAGCCTCAGGTTCAATTGCCAGAGCCAAGCAGTGCTCTGGTAGGGGAGAGGGGGGAAAAAAAAGTGATCTTCCTTAGGGATATAGGAAGGAATACTTTAAGAATCTTTTTTATGTGGGCCCTATCCAAGGGTTCCAGGACTGGGGGAAGTAGGGGCTCTATAGTGAAGATGTGAGGTTCCTGCTGTCTTAGGGTTCAAAAAGACAATCAATAGTTAATATTATCATCACATTATTTGTTAATTGTGAGAGAGAGCTTATGTGCACACGTATCCATAAACTATAAAATATATACCTGAAAGCAGGACTACACTAGAGTTTGCAGTGAGTACCTCCCTAACACTTCCTCTCCACTATTCCAAGCTTGGGATCCATGATTGCTCAACAAATTGTTTGGCTTCATATGTTAACTCTCTTTTCAATCACCAGGTTCCAGATGCCACCAGGATGCTGGCTAGGCTTCCCTGGATTGAAGACCCCACCAATATGTCCTGGAGCTCAGCTTCCCCAGAGTCACAACCTACTAGGGAAAGAGAGAGGCAGACTGGGGGTATGGACCGACCAGTCAACGCCCTTGTTCAGCGGGGAAGCAATTACAGAAGCCAGACCTTCTACCTTCTGCAACCCTCAACGACCCTGGGTCCATGCTCCCAGAGGGATAGAGAATGGGAAAGCTACCATGGGAGGGGGGTGGGTTATGGGGATTGGGTGTTGGGAATTGTGTGGAGTTGTACCCCTCCTACCTTATGCTTTTGTTCACTAATCCTTTCTTAAATAAAAAATTAAAAAAAAAAAAAAAAAAAAAGAATCTTTTTTATGTGTCGCTTTATGAATTAAATTCCTTATTTTTTAAAGCCTTCTTTGGAAATGGACTAGTAAAAATATGCCCTCATATATGCATCTTATATACACATGCTGGCTCACATTTTACAAGTTTTTGAGAAAAAAAAAAAAAAAGAGGAGGCTTAGGACACTGATAGTGGTTCTGCCAACATGGCAAGTAACTGAGATCTACCAGCTCCACTCAGACAGGGCTGGGTGGGTTTACTCTGTAACTCATTCTTGTCGATTTAAGCACAAAGTTTAGTAGAGAACAGTATAGAAGCTATTTATTGGGTTGTTGAAACAGCCATGGCATATTTTTTCTATGTTTCTCTATGCAAAAATGCGCCATGACTTTTCTGACAACCCAAGAGAGAAATGACATTTCTTACTTTCTTTAAACGACAGCAAAATATCAACTAGGCAGACTGCTTCTGATCTCTCCTTTGAAGGAAAGAGGGTAGGAGGTAGAGTAAGTTACTATAAAAATATCTTCATTCATATGTGGAATTGTCCTATACTGCTTTTATGTCTAGAACACTGGCTTGAATAGGCAACCAATTTCTACTCAACCTTCAGTTCTAAGACTAAATTAAGTGGGGACAATAAAGGATAAAGGAGTAATGAATTAGGTCTAATACACCCCACCTATGAAGGCAGGAAGAATAAAATCTGAGTATTTTTTTGATTTAGTTGACTAAAATAATCACCACACTCTTTTTCATTCAGTTAACCAAGGTTTCACTTTGGTGGAAAGATCTAGCTAAATTCTGTGATTTGAATCAGAAAACCAGGTCATGAATGAAAAAAAAAATTTTTTTGCAAAAACTTATGCATTTTAACTTCATATCTGAATATGTTACAATACAACTGTAAGTTAAAATTCATTTTATTTCCACTTTTAAGTTAAGTATACTTCTTTATACTTAATTATATCACACTAAGCAGTTGGAGCTCACTTTAGCTTTAAATTAAATTTCTGAGCTATATTTTCATGCTTGATTAAAACACTGGAAGTATACTGAACAGTTAAATAAATGCACCATTGATGGTTCCGCATGATTTATAAAATTAATCATATTCTGGAGCACTAAAAACGTATTCATACCTCAAGGGTATAATTAATGGATGGATTTTGTATCTTAATCTTCCTCTAAAATGATCATCCAATAGTCCAAGGAGAGGAGTTGATGAAAATGACAACAGCATGAATAACATTAAAAGTCAATGGAGTTTTTTGATGAATAAAATTCGATCGCTCAGTTATTATCATGTTCAGACACTCAGTTATCCAGTTATCAAGCTGGAATGTGAATGTTAGTTCCTGAAAGCCACTCTGACTTGACTTTTACTGTGAACAGCGGTAAACACTTTATTGGCTTAGTAATGTCCATGGCAACTCAGTTCCAAGGGCCTCGGGGTGACCCCCATGCCTTGTACGAATATTTTTGGCAGGGACCTCCACAGCCAAGGCAGAAGGATGATCTAATTTTGCAAGTGTGTCATGACCAACCTTCAGATACACAACTCAGGCCAAGATTTTTTTTCTCCCCCTTGTGAATATTTTCCAAGACTGTGGAAGAAAGGAGCAAGACAGTGGGAGTGTTGCCTCGTTTAATACTCACTAAACCAGATGCCCTCAAGTTTAAGTAAAGCAGCCCCTACCTTGAAGCTGGACACCTGTCTGTGATCCCCCACCTTCCCAGCTCTAGTGAAGTACCGACATAAACACATGGTTCAATTATGAGTTTCATGGTGGCCTGAGAGATTGAGAGGGGCCTAGCTCACAAGAGGGGCTAGCTTAGCCCTAAGGTGTTGAAAAGACAACGAACATAATTCCCTCTCAGCCGAGGGCTCTTCCAAGTGAAATGGAATTCCATCCTCACTGCCAAGTTCTCCCTTCTGATCGAGTCTCCTCAACCATCTCTCTTACACAGCCACAGTTCCATATGGCTGCTGTCATCGGGTTTTAAGCAAATCATTTTATCTCTACTATATTTTTATATGCAAAGACACTGAGGAGTTTTTTGGGCTTTTTTCCCCAAGTCTTGTCCTTTTTTTTTTAAATCAGCTCTGGAAAAGACACTCTAAACACTAAATGAGACACAACAGATTTTTTTTTTTTTCAGCATTAAAAAAATTCAGACATTTTGAAGAAGTTCTGTGATAGGGTGGTGGTAGATAGCATAATGGTTATGCAAAGAGACTCTCATGACTGAGGCTCCAAAGCCCCAGTACAACCCCCCACACCATCATAAAACCAGAGCTGAATAGTGCTCTGGTTAAAAAAAAAAAGAAAAGAAATTCTGTGATATAGTTAAGGTGGTGACCTTGAGTGAAAAACAACTCTAAGTAATCATGTTCTTGATATAGATTTCTTGTAGGTACACTTAGAAATTGCTTCCCAACCATGATAAACATCATGTACAGGGTTTTTAAATGTTCCTAGAAGCACACTGATTTTAAAGAATCAGTCTGGAGAAAACTTTTGGTGCCCAAACCAGTAATTTTGGGAATTCAAACTAAAGAAATTTGTTCGCTGAGGACCTTCTGCAAAACTGCTTCTTGTCATGACCGGCTTTGTCTGTGGCCCAACCTCTGCGCTGATCATATCTTGGGAGGGTGTGGGGCATGGAAATGATGAAAACACAGATCCCATCATAAAGTTCACACAGTTGCTAGGAGGGTATCACTGATTACCATGGCCTTTGACCAAAGCTTGCCTACCAAGCAGTGAGCAGCTCTGAGGACTAACACAATGCACAGTGGTGCAATTACCACCTGGAATGAGTAAGGAGGAGCACTCAATGGTAGAGAACTTACCACTGAGACAGGGTCCATGGCCTCTTGCTTGACAGGAACTGGGTCAAACATGAGCATTCTTTTAGGTTAGGTTTCTAGGGTGCTCCGGTGTTTGGCCTAGAAAACAAAACAAAGTGTCCGTCTAAATTCCCAGGTCATTTGCAGCATAAAATTGTAAAAGTAACATATTCCTTGGTCCCCATTGTTTACTTTTTCTTCTCCCCTGCCCCTGGCGTGGCTGGAATCTGCTGTTCTCACCCATGAAGGTGACATATTGTAGAATGAAAATCAAGACTACATGGTCATAACCAGAGGAGTACAAATGGCATTTCTGATGCAGATAAATAGGCCCTGACATTTTTGACACAGTATGTAGACTTCCCCTTCTGGGCTGTAGGGTTTACAGGGCAGTGCAACAAACTCAACAGATGTTCACAGCACAGACAGATGTCAGATACCTTAACTTAGGTTCACCACAGGAAAATCAAAAAAGAGAGAAAACCAGGACCAGATAGGCAAGGGAGATAATATAATAGTTATGCAAGAAAGACTCTCATGCTTGAGGCTCCAAAATCCCAGGTTCAATCCCCTGCACCACCAAAGCACAGAGCTAAGCAGTGCTCTGGTAAACAAATAAAATAATAGTACTAAACGTTAAGTGCTTTGGCTGATGTCAAAGTCTTTATAGCTCATTTGGGTCTGGGCTGGGAAAAGTGAGCAAGTTCTAGATAGTGCTCTATCTGTAAAAGTTGCAGAAGTTCCTGGTTCTAGACTACTTCTTTCTTTTATTTCAGCCATCAAACTCCATACTTCCCTGCTCCCAGCCAGCAGCTGTAAAAGTTTGTTGTCCATGCCTGGAAAGTTATACGACGATGTCTTCGATTATGATTATGAAAGCAATACTGTGCAGTCCTTGTGCTTTGCTGCAGTGTTGAAGATAGCCTGCTTTGGGTCTCATGACAACACGTGCATATCATCAACTCAACATAAAGCCCAAACTTCAAAATGATATTTCCCTACATCACAGGACACATTATAATCTAGAAACACAATCTTAACAGTGGACTCCTCAAATCAATGGTGCTAATACCCTCTTACATATTCCCAGCAAGAATCAACCCCAACAGCCAGTGAAAAATGGATGATTTCATAATGAAAGATAAAACCCTCTTTGTGCCTTAAGATCTTTTATTAACCAGTTCCCAGCCTAGCAGCTGTACAGATGCATATGGGGCAAAGTATGGCTGTCCAGCACCCCACAGTGGACTATAAACAAAAGACATGAGATCTAATTATATCCATGAGGTCAGAAAATCTAGTGGCTTGGATCCACAGCTGGTGACCTTCCCTAGAGCCTTTTAAGTGGAATTTACTCTTACTGGTTCATGCACTTGACTAGACAGGACAGTACAGTGAGGCAAATCCTGCTGGCAAAAAGCCCTCTTAATCTTAGGTGTGTGAAGGGTAGAAAGACCTGGTTCTGAGACACGCAGACTTGCGTCCAGGCCCTGCTATGGGGCAACTGTTTACCTTCAATGGTTTAGGAAGATGAAAGGAGATTTATAACAAAGTTAAGACTCCTTTACTCTTTCAACCTTGTAGATACATTTAGAAATTGCTTCCAACCATGACAAACATCACACACAGGGTTTTTTAATGTCTCTAGAAGCACAGTAATTTAAACAAGTCACCCTGGAGAAACTGATACAAGTTACCTCTATCAACAAACACACACAAATGTGGGATATGCATTCTGCACATACACAGCACCATCTTTGTTGGTTCCAATTCTGGAACAGTGTCAGGTATATGGCTCTTTGCTAACAGACCTAACTTCAGAGGCCAAGCCTTTCCTCAGCACTTACAAACCACACCGCCCATACCTGCCTAGCACCTCCACGCCCCAAGGTGCCCACACACCCGTATGGGAACAGGATGTTGGGCTCTGCAGCTCCTTTTGGTTCAAACTTCATCACTGATTTCTCACGAAGTCTTTAATGGCTTTTTCTAATTCATATAGCAAAGACTACTGAATATGTTTAGAAAAAAAAAAAAAGACTCAGCAGACTGCAATATTTTTAATGACATTATGTCAACTACCTTCTTTCAAGATGTAAGGAAATTCATACACACACACACACACACACACACACACACACACACACACGGTACACTCGGTTTGTGAAGAATTGAAAAGGTGAGCTTATTTGCACACAGCTCTAACTTGGAGGAACTCAATCACTGATAGTTCTCATTATAGAAGTAAATGAAGAAGGGATGCTACAATTACAACTCCTCATTTTGAAACTCTTAACTGAACAAAAATAACAAGTGGTGGAATCTAAAATGACTGCTTACTGACCAGCAAGATAGTTCATCTGGATAGTGAGCGTGGCTGTGTCATGTGTGTGACCCAGGTTCATGCCTGGCCTCCCCACAGCATTGGAAGAAGATTCAGTGTTGTTCTCAGATCTCTCCTCCCTCTCTCTTCCTCCCCCCCTTTTCTGGAAAAGTCAGCCAAGATCAATGAAGCCTTAGCAATAAAATTAAAAAAAAAAAATAAAAAGCAAAACAGGGCAAAATAAAAGACTGGCTATATTCTTAGTGAAAGTCAAATGAGACACAGAACAAAAGAAGGGACATATAAATCAAGTGATAACTTATCCCCCTAAACTATTAATCTTAGGAGACATGCTGGGGAGGGATAGTATTATACACTTATGTGTGCTGGTTTTAAATAATTAAACTTTTAATAAAATATGAAAGGAAAGCTAACATAGCTAGAAAGGAACTAAATTTAGGAAGAGGCTTAAATATATTAAGATAAATCAGACATTTATTTAGGTTCAGAAAACTCTGATACTTGATACCTATTGTTGAAAAAATATATATATTTTTGCCATTGGTATTAACTTTGCTTTGGATTTTGGTCTAAAATCAGAAGAAAGTGTTTCAAAGTGCTTGGTAAATAACAGGGAAGTAACATATTTGAAATAATAGTCCCTCAACTTAGTGGCTTTTGTTATGATCAGTCAACTCGGTGCTCTGAGGACACCACCATCATTAAAATTTTTTTTTATTAGTGGTTTAATAATGATCGACAAGATTGAGGGATAAGAGGGGTACAACTGCACACAGTTCCCACCACCAGAGTTCCACATCCCATCCCCTCCATTAGAAGCCTCCCATTGTTTATCTGTCTGGCTACAGAAAGTGGGAGGCCTGGCTTCTGTAACTGATTCTCTGCTAGACAACCACCATCATTTTAACATGTGTACTTCACTGGCACTACCACCCAGCCCCAGAACCACCATCATTTTAGAATGCCCTAGAAAATTTATTGCACAACACTGGCAGCAATCTACAGTATAGCCAGTAGGTGGCGCACTAAAACAGGTATTATACAAGTTAAGTTTGCCAACAAACATCAGGGTCTTTAAATTGAGTGGGTTTTAAATGCCCTCAGGAATTCCGATAACTGTGGGAATCACAGGGACAAGGAGGCCCCCTCAAATGGTTCTGTTTTCCTTTTGAGCTTTCCCAGTCATAAGTGTATTTAAATCTTAGTTGTATTTAACTAGTTCAGCAGAAATACATTCTCAACTAAGCCAATCCAGGCAAACAAAAGTACATTTGAAAGAGAGAAAGGAAGCAAAAACTGGTTTTAAGTCCACATCAGTCATCAAGGCACTTAAAAGCAAAAAACAGAGAGGTATCATCATTGCCAAAGTAACTTTTTCATAGTTGGAGCCAATGTCATCTTCCTCGTCTATGTCCTTTTGCAGGGCCAAAACATGAGTTCTCCTCCCAAAGACTTCCCTTCACCCTCTCTCCGTGTACATGTCTGACTTTCCAGATATTATAGACAGAAAGAAACCACATTTTTATTCTGCCAAAATGAAAAACAGTGTGATCATGTATTTAAAAGTTTGGTGAATCACTTACACGGAATGTCAGCCACAATACGATCCCCCTCGTGGTCCTGCTCAGTGGCTGAGGCCAGCCAGACAACTGTTTTATGATGGTACCAACAAGCTGCCAGCTGAGAAACACCCAGTAAGGAGAGGTTATGATGGTACCAGGCCTCTTTTGAAAGTAGCTTATGTTGTATTGTAGAAACAGCCTTATAAATGACTGCCCCTTTCCACAAAAACAAGACAGAGAGGGAGAAGGGGGGGGGTGTGGGAAGGGGGGGAGAAAGAGAAAGGGGAGAGAGAGGGAGGAAGGGAGAGAGAGAGACTGACATTGTGGAAAGAGAATGTGTCTAAAGCAATCTTGCTGGTACGGCAGCAAGATTTGCCTCTGACATTCTCCTTCATGATTTTTCCATATCTTTCTTTCCTTAGACCAGACCCTCAGAGGGCCTACATTACCCTCCCGATGATACAGCCTTACTGACCCTATGCCTCTAAATTAGCTGGCTTCCTCAAAGCAAGTCTTTGCTTTCTTGCTGACCTCAAACAGGTGTAGGCAGAAAAAACAAAAAAAAAAAACCACACAGTTTATGTCCAACACACACACCATTTCTAAGTGCTCCTTTTGAATTCTCCCAAGTGTTTGGATTTTTAAAGGAGGAAACATGTTAGTTTCCTTCATTCTTCGTTTTCCATGAGAACTTCAGAGGAGGGGGAAAAAAAATCCCTGCAGCTTAACTTTGCTCTCAAAGAAATGCTTCTTCACTTCTGCACCCAAACTCTTGGAGAGCTCCAATGCCATGGCTGATGCCCAGGCCAGCAATCCAAGGGGTCAGGTACCAGATGGAAGTCAGCTGCTGAAGTCAGCGGCCCCTTTTAGAGTTGCCAGATGCTGGCACCTACCTGGAAAAGCGTCCATCTGCACCTCACAGAGTTCTTTCTGACCTCCTTCAGTTTATTTGAAAGGAAATAATTCCCAGGGGGAGCATTTCTGAATCGTTGCCCCTCATAGTTTTTCTGCACCAGAATGTCTTGTAAATGGGGAAGAAGTTAATTATTTAGTTTCAGATTAAATATAATGATCCAGTGAGCAAACAATCCGCCCTCTCCTCTCTCTGCTAACAAGCCACCCAATTTTACTTTCCTGCCTCCACCCATCGGCTCCACCCTATGGAGCGTTGCCAAGGCGAGTCCAACTTGTCCAAACAGGACAAGGCTTCAGATAAGATTCTGCCCACACCCTGTACTTCGGAAAGACCAAGTGAGGCGATTGATTTTGCATGTAAATAAGGACAGGTGCAAAGGTAACAACCCAGCAGAATCCCTACACACTGCAGACAGGGGGCCCAGCAAAACAGGGGTGGGGGTGGGGAGACCCAAGCCCCTAGGCTTTGGTTTCAGAAACTCCAAGTTCAACAGCCCCAGAGCCTTTCACACCTTTGAAAGGGAAGTTTAGGGAACACCACTCCTCTCCCCTGACTGAGGTTGCACATACTTGGTTAGTCTGACAATTTTGTGTTTTATGGGCAAGTCACCCAAGATCAGCTGAGCACTAGCTATAATGTGTCAATTCTTCAGCCAGGATCCCAAAGGCAGCTCTGCCCTCACTAGCCTCCTCCTCCTGGGAGCGTTATATAATCAAATCCAGAAGGGCTGCGTGAGGCCAGCCGACTCTGCCTGGTGCCCTATCGTGGGAGACCCACCCTACTCCACCCATGGGGCCCCACCCTGCAGGGAGTGGGAGGCTGGGAGGGACCAATTGGCTGCATCTGCAGCCAGTTCCTGGCAATTCCAGCCTGAGCAGGGAAGGCTGGGACCTTAAAAATAAGCAGAGGGAGAGGGTTGTGAGGGTGGTGGGTCCTTGTGTTCCTGAGGACTCTCCACAACAGGTGGTGTTGGAGAACCCCTGGATCTGGCCATTAAGCCAGAAGCTAACACTGCCCTCCCTTAGAAGCAAGCAGAAACACATTCAGATCATTGCTATGTGTGTAAAACAATTCAACATGTCCCAAACCCCAGTCCTCCACGCCCTTGCTACTGCCCTAACTTTTCTTTCGCCTTTACTCTGACCACTCACCATGAAAACCTAAGTCACTTTTTTTTTCTTTTTCATTTATTTGACAGGACAGAGAAGTATTTGGGGAGAGAGGGAGGGAGAGACAGAGAGACACCTGTAGATCTGCTTCATCACTTGTGATGAAGTTAACTCCCTGCAGGTGAGGACTAGGGGCTTGGGCCTGTGCACTGTAATGTGAGCGTTTCACCAGGTGTGCCAACACCTGCCCCACTAGATCATCTTTTAAGCCTTCCTCACCAACTTCTCTTTCTAGCCCTGCTACTCCTCCCATCATGCCCTCTGTGCCTGTGCTATTGAGGGTGGGTGGAGACACTTTTCCTCTACTGGTCTCTTCACCATCCAGTACCTTGGCCTTTGCAATCCATCCCGACCAACCCTTTTGCCACTCACACTTCTCAAAGTTCACTTCTTATCTTGTCTTCCCCAGCTGACAGAGCTCCTGTCAGGGAGTCCCCAGGGGCTCAAAGAGTAGGCTGGAAGGCCTTGGCTTGTACCCTTCTCTAGACCAACTGCCCCCTCCACACACACCTTTGTTCATTTTTGGCCCTGATGCTGGGCAACCAACATGGAATGCCCCGTGCCCCGTCCCCTTCCGGCTTATCTAAATCCTTCTAATTCTTCAAAGACCAGCTCAACCCCCCCCCACACCTCTCAGTGGGGCCAGCTAGCTGATTGTGCCCTGGTCCTTTTGGGCTCCTCTTCTTACCTAGATTGGGCCTTTTAACTGGCCAAAGGAACTGTTTGACAGGAGTACCTTACACTTCCCTGAAGGGCCCCCCTCTCCTCCCTAAAAGAGATCAGACTTTTTTAAATAGTCAGACACAAGGGCCCAATAATGTATGGATACTCAGTACCATAGTAGGAGTTCTGCAGTCATTTCCTTGTCCTTTTGAACTGTACATGAGATCTCTTTAAAATAAGCCAAGGGGAGTTACAGGATGTAACCTTAAAAGAAAACACACACACATACACACACACACACACACACACACACACACACACACACACACACACACACATATATATATCCCCACTACTCCTACCCTTAGCCTTGTCTCCAAAAACCCTATCAGTGTCATCCTCAAGGAATCTCTTTATTACTAACCAGGAGCTCTTTTAAGCATATCTAGTGCCAAGGTTTCTGTTCTGTCTAGAGTTTGAAATACCCAAGGACAAAGTGATGCACTACTTTTGTGACTGGTAGTCACCAAGTGCTCTTTGCACAAACTTGTGGCATTAAATACCTGGTGACTGCTACTATGTGCCCACGTGACTGGCGAGCAACATGCGAACAGAAAAGTCAAGTATGCTGCCCAGGGTCACACAGCTGCTAAATTGCAGAGCCAAGGTTTGAACCCAAAGTAGTCTGATTTCAAGGCTGGTGGACTTGGTACCAACCCCACCCCCTCCCCAAGCGGATGACAGTATCACCTTTCAAAAAGCAAGCAGATCTGTGAGGGCTCTCCCTGGGACAGTGCATTTACAGTAGCAAACTGATTCCAACTCCTCCCCACTGGCCCCTGCTGCCGCCCTCTCTCCTAGTGTGCATGCTTGGATGCAAGATCAAAAGGCACATTCTGCAGGCCCTAAATTAGGTTATTATTCTTCCTCGCCAATGCACCTGCAACTGGTCCATAAAACTGCTGGGAAAAGTTGGCAGCTGTAGCCGAGCAAATACGGAAATCCTCATAATAACTGTACAGGGGTGGAAGGGTCAGGTCCTCATCCCCATTTTAGAAAAGAGGAAATGGAGGAACAGAGGTGAAATGACTCGCCCAAATTCAGAGTGAGTTGGAGATGCAGCCAAGAACAGAAGTGTGTCTGCCTGTAGACCTGGGATTCTTTCTGTTCTGCTTCAGAGTCTGAGCTATGGGATCGACTTTGAATTAAAACCAATTTGTACTGGGGTCACCCCCACCCTTATCCGTCTGCAGGGTGTGGGATATAAGCAGTGCCACCCGGGCCCAGGTGTGTAGCATTATGGGAAGGCTCCGGCCAGCAGGCAACTACGATTTCCAAATGCTTTTTCAGGTTCCGCCACTCAGGTGCTACTCCACACTATGGCATAACTTTTAATAATGGCTACACATGATCTGAGATTAGCCCTAATGAGTAGGTGCTCGATAGATACTTATGAGATGAATAAGTGAATGGATGTCAGACTATACTTCTCACATGCTCGGCTAAAATGAAGGGCAAGGCTAAATAAAACTGGAGGGAAAAGAGAAAGGAAGGAAGGAAGGAAAAGGAGAGGAGAGGAGAGGAGAGGAGAGGAGAGGAGAGGAGAGGAGAGGAGAGGAGAGGAGAGGAGAGGAGAGGAGAGGAAAGGTGTGAGTGCATGAGGGGTGAGAGCACTGGTGTTCAGAATTACTGCATACCTGCATACCGGGAGTCACAGAAGTCTGGCTCAGACCTCCTAGTGTGTGAAGTCAGTGTGAAGGACTCTGGGAGGCTCAGGAGAGAAAACATTCTCCTGTAGGGAGATCTAAGTGGAACAGGAACTTGAACTTGTTCATTAATGAAAGTAGTTTTGGGGTGCAAAGCCTTGGGAGGTACCAGGGTACAAAGTGCAAGAACAGATAAAGGGGTGGATTTCAGTAATTAGCCTCAAAGAACAGTAGGTAACAGAAAAGCGGTTGGATAGGCCAAAAGGACTAACACCCACACTTGATTCTCAGATCTTTCTCCAGTGTACAATGCACTGACCTCAATGTTCACTTGGGCTCTCATGTCTAGATTTGGCCAAGCTCTGCTGATCTGGGTTAAGACTAGCTCTGGGCCATCCCTGGGGACTGCCAGTCTTTCTGAGATTGACCATTCTTTGGAGCATGTCCCAGACTAATATCAGGGTTCTTTGGCGGGTGTGTGTGTCCCCTGGAAAGACGACTGCCTTGGGAAGAACCACTCATTTGGAATACACAGACTGAATGGCCTCCCCCACCCCTGTAGTTCCCCATAAAATTATTATAGATGGGGGAAATGATAACTTCTTCGGCCTACCAATACAATGGGAAGAGTTTCAAGATGCTCCAGGAATCTGTTTTGCTGGGGGGGGGGGGTGAGGGGACTTAAAACATTTCAAAGGATACAAAATATACTGATATTTTCTCTAATGTTCTAATTGATATGTGTTGTTTAAGACAGTTGCAGTTCTGATTCAGAAACTGTCTATTGCATTCTGCCTCTTTTATTACTAAATTTCAAGAAAGGAGAGTTGTGTTTTTTTTTTTTTTAAGGGGTGGGGAGGGGAGGCAGGACTAACCTTCTATAGACAATACTCTCTCTTATCAGGGCAGACTGCTGTCTGGTTTCCTGTCTTGAGCTCTGGTCCAACTGCTCAAGATGAGAAATGGGGTCTATGAAAAGGGACCTATCAGGCTGGAAAATAAGAGTGCTAAAAAACCACCAAAATCCTTCTTGTCCATCTTCCTCCCTAGATGAGTTTTGACTAGCATATTATATATTAGGAAGCCTGATATCACTGTGTTATGATTTTATGACTGTCTTGTTGGTTTTTAAGTTAAAAACCAATAAAAATAAAGCTCTTCAGAAAGAAGCCCCATTTCCAAGATGACAAAATTCTGTCTTGAAAGGATATTCTTCTTAAACTCAGCAAGATGCAAAAATAGAAATATTGCCCAAGAAAGCTATTTTTTTTAAAAAAATATTTATTTCCATTTGTTGCCCTTGTTTTTTATTGTTGTCGTCATTACTGATATTGTTGGATAGGACAAAGAGATATGGAGAGAGGAGGGGAAGATAGAGAGGAGAAAAGACACCTGCAGACTTGCTTCACCACCTGTGAAGCGACTCCCCTGCAGGTGGGGAGCCGGGGGCCAGAACCGGGATCTTTCCTGCTGGTCCTTGAGCTTTGCACCATGTGCGCTTAATCCACCGTGCTATCGCCCAACTCCCAAGAAAGCTATTTTATGGCAAAGACATCGACTTAGAAACCAGAAGACGAAATCTAAAGAAGGTAGGTGATAAAATGAAGCTGTATCTGGAATAATAGTGCATTTGGTCAAGACGAAGACGGGCATCAGTCTCCTGGGCTGCTTAGCTTAGCATTTATTTAAAAAAAAAAAAGTGGTGTGGGAGATGGTGCAATGGATAGGGCACTGGACTCTCAAACATGAGGCCTTGAGTTTAATCCCTGGCAGTACATGTACCAGAGTGATGTCTGGTTCTTTCCCTCTCTCTCTCTCTCTCCCCTCCTATCTTTCTCATTAATAAATAAAATCTTTAAAAAAGAAATAAAGACTTTTTAAAAATACACAGAATTTTGTCCTTCACCTCTGTTAACTACCTTTCCTGATTCTCCAAAGAGAGAGTTTCAAAAAAATGACTTTGGGGAAGCCAAATGTTATTTACCAATCTGTTTGGATTGTTAATAACTTTGAAATGGTAAACTTACATCAATTTGGGTTACTTACGGATTTCCTTCCTCCTTCCCTCCCTCCCTCTCTTTCTTCCTTTCTTTCTTTCTTTCTTTCTTTCGGAGCCCTGCTCAGCTCTGGCTTATGGTGGTACTGGAGATTTGAACCTGGGAACATTGGTGATGCCTCAGGCATGAAAGCCTTTTAGCATAACCATTATGCTATTTCCTCAGGGATGAAATTTAATTTCAAAGTCTCTTGTCCTGCATGCCAACTCAGTCTTCCCATATTTGCTTTTTCCAATGAAAAAAAAAAAAAAGCTAAAACTTTCACATTTTTAAAGGAAGGTTATCAGTAAGTAACCTATTTAATCCTAACAGTTTCCTTAATGTATTGTGATTTCCTTTTTATGCAGAGAATCGTAAGGTGTGAAGCTAAAACCATCGTTTTTTTTTCCTTTTTTTTTTTTTTGGTGGAAGGGTAGGGCCTGACTAGCTGCCTTAGCAACTCTTTCAATTAGTTCCATTAGAGAAGATTGTGGATAATTCCATTAAATGTTCAAGAAAACCCCATAGTAAGGACCTTGAAGAGACTTGCCAAAAGTTTTCTTCATCAACCATTTCTTTAACACTCAGTTTATGTAAAACCAAGGACGGACACACACACACAGTAGGTCTTAAATAGTAAATCCAGAAATTTGTTGACCCATAACTAGATTTAAAAAATGAGATTATGAAAAAGTCATTACAGTATACAATAAAAGCAAGAGCATCCATACATCTTGCATTCAAAGTATAAGACTAGAGTTTTCCAAGCTCTCAAGTTAAATAAATTTATTTCCAGTTCTCCTTTTTGTTGGACTTTTAAAAATTCTCTAGACTATTTTGGAAACCAGTGTAAAATGCAGTAAAAATCTTGTCTTAAAAAAAAAGCAGCTTTCCTAGTATTTAAGTCTTTGTCTTTACAAAGAGATAATCCTGGGATTTTCTCAATGTATCTTTGCTTCAATACTCTTTTTTCTAAAGATTTCTTCCTTAAAGCCTAAGCAAGACTTTCAAGTCAGTCCAGGCTGCCAAGACTTCTTGAGTTCATCCAATGGGGGCTCCCCTGCCTGAGTCAGTGGGAACAAGGGGGTTGGGGGTGGGGTACCTGTCCACAGACAGCTAGCTACTTCTTCCAAACTGTAAGGAGGCAATCTTGATGCTAAAACTCACAGCTTCAGGGCAAATTACCTATCCCCAAAGAAACCCTACCCACCTCAAAACAAGAATGAAAGACAAAAACAACCTCCTTTTAGGTTTCTAGCCAATCTGCACACATTTCTGAAAAATCACATTTTGACAGTGAAAGATTTGGGGGAAAGAGAGAAAAAAGGTAAAAGTATTTATTCACCCATACAGACGCACACTGGAGCAAAGGGTGCATGTAAAAAGGTTAACCGGCTTCTCATTATGACATAACACAGGCGTCTTAAGCAATCCCAAGTGTGCAGAGACATGATAACTCCCTGGGTGGGGAGAAAGAGTTTAGGGGCAGGGACCACGGCCTGGTCTGGGCTACTGATCTACCAGAAAACAGCCTGAAACAGGAAAGAGCACACATATGCCACTTGGAATGTATGACGCAAACCCCAGCCTTGAAACAAAGAACAGGAAACAGCTCTGCTGGCTGTGCTGGAGAGAAAGCACAGAGAAACATTTAGCCGGCCCTCCCTGACCCTATATTCATGAGCAGCTGGAGTTTTTTAAGACAACAACAGGGGGGTGGAGGTGTTTGTTCTATGGGTGTGAATAATAACACCAGCTTTATACAGGGGACCTGCCCTATTTACAAATAGGAGCTTCCACATACAGTAAACACCCTAAGTGAACCAGGGATTTTATCATGTTCAAGCAGCAGAGACCTTCCTAATTAACGCCAGCCTCCAGCCTGAGTTCTTTTGTTTCTTTCTCCCCCAGCCCCACCGCTGGCCTCTGGACATGAACAAATTCTGGGTTAGGGTGAAGACTGCTGGTTATCCTCAAAAGCATCATGAGTAGGAAGAGGACAGTCCACTGCTATTAAAATTCTGATGACAACTGGGTTATTTCACATAACTCGAAGTTGGGACCAATTCTGTGTCCCTTAGTCACAAGACCTGTACTTCAAAGGTAGAGTCTGGGACATTTAATATCACCCAATTTTTTACTGTCTTTTCCCAACTGCACAGTCACAAACATGCTTGCAGTAGCACATCTACTGTACAGGGACATCATTACAGGATAGACGTACATCTATCCTGTAATGATGTCTTTCTGTTCCTGACATTTCATTTAATCCAAAACTGTTATGCCATCTGTAAAGAGTATCAGATTCTGCAAGGTACCCTGAAATACCTCCTTTTCTTTAAGCAGTAAAATGCACCTAGTCCCCCCTGCCAAAATTTCTTTTAATTTTGTTAGCCAGGTCTGTTAAAAACTCAGGTTTTCATTAAGAGAGATTTATGAAACTATGTAGACATAACTACAGGTTAAAAAAAAGCATCACTGTGCCCATAGCAACCGAAGACCAGGTTTTAATTTAGAAACTTTGCAGGGAAAAAAAAAAAGCTTTCTCCAAAGCTATGCTGCTGTTTTATACCTGACAAGCTTCTGTGGTCTCAGCAGCTACTTTTGTTATTTTCACATTAGGATTTTTATATTTGTATTCTGTTTCATGCAAACCCAATGTTCCTTCCAGCATACCCTTACTGAACTTGCCCACGGTTCTTCTAATGCTGCTACATTTGCAGCTAACCCCAATGAATGTAGAAATTGAGATATAGGATTCTCTGGGGACTTTAAGTTGGCCAAACATCTCATTTTAGGCTTCTGTTAACAGCCCACAGTCCACCAGCATACTCCATGTCTCAAGCAAAAGAAGAAACTCCTTGGTTCACTCTCAAACAAAAATACCATTAAGTTGCAAAATTTGATATGTATATGCTCTCAAATTGTGTTTTTACTCCTAAAAGCAAGTCTTCCCTCAGGTTAGGCGGATGACTATCCAAATGGATTTCTGATGAAAAGGTACTCCTCAAATATAAAAGCTTAGAAAAGGGCAGCACAGAACTGCCCTGCAGAGAAACCTATAATGACTAATTTCTTTATTCCCTACTTGGTTGTGCCTAATAATTATACAGATCCTAGATCTCCATTTAAGTCAGAATATCACTTCATACTACACCTCACACCCCATACACTAGACTCTTGTGAGAATATGTTTAGTGATACTTATTCAAAAAACAATTCTTGAGTTAGTGAAAAAAATTCAGTATGTTTATTTCAGTTAAATACAAGAAAGCGAGCAATTTCCAATTCCCGTTTCACCCGACTTTTTAAAATCAGTCGTGGGCACATGTTCATCTAGTACTATTGTTATTATATTGTAAAACGTCAAGCAGAAAAGCGTTCTTCTGTTACCGGTGAAAAGAAACAAGATATCCCAGTGCCAGACGTTATCTGCCATCTCCCAAGAAAAGCACTCTGAAATGTTAGGTGGGTCCCAAGGGTCCAGATCCAGGGCTCATCCCTCGGTCGCTACCAAGCTCTTGGTCCCTAACGCTGCAGGCAATTGCCTAAGGCTCTCTCCGCCTCCAGCCACGCTGCAATCCTTGCTCCAGGCACTGCGGCAGGTTCTCTCCGTGCACCCGAGGAGGACTCTCCAAACCTGTCCAGCTATTTCCTCCTGCCTCCGAGGATCCAGACGCCCTGGCAGCTCCTGGCCTCCAGTCCCAATTGCCCCAAGTTTCTTCCCAGAAGGCCCGGGAAGCGGTTCCAAGTTTGCTCCGGCGAGCGACTGCGCGCCCCATTCGAGGGGGGCAGTGGGGATGGGCGCAGAAGGGGGGCGGGGAGGGGAAGGGCGCGCGGGGTGGGGGGGGGACCTGGAGGGGGTGGAGCAGGAGCGCGCGGCCTCCGCGCTACCTTTCTCCCCCACAACGCGGCCACACGCGGAGAGCACTGAGATTTCTGGGGCTTTGGAGGGACTCGCTAGGGAGCCGGCGGCCGGGGGGACCACACAGGTGAGCCCTCGCCCGCGCCCTCGCGGGGGCCGCCGGCCTCATCGCCCCCACGCACCCCAGGACCTGCAGGGTGGTTCGCCAACCCGCACTTTCAACCGCGGCCCCCCACTCCGGGCTGCAAAGAGCTGTTGCACTTTCCCAACCCCACATCGTCTCCACCCCCTGCGCTGCACCCCCAACCTCTACACTGCGGCCCCTCCCCATAAGAAAATGGAAACGGACTAGTCGGAGGGAAAAAAAAATAGGAGTGGGAAGACAACAGGGGCCCGGGGCGAGAAGCAAAGGTGAGGGAGAGGAGACTTACTTTTCGAGGCGCGACGCTGAGCGCTGCAGACCAGCAATAAAAGGCCCGGATCCGGGCGGTCAGGGGCCCCGCGAATGCAGCGGTGTCAGCGCTCCAGTCCGAGCGGCGGTAGCCGCGCTGGTCGCTGGGGATCGGGACCGGGACGGGGACGGGCGCGCGTGCGGCGGGCGCTGCGGCTCGGGCCCCGGCTCCGCGCGGCTCGGCTCCTGGCTTCCCTCTGGCTCCTGGCACCAACTCTGGGCAGTCACATGACGCCGGCGCCGCTCGCTCTGCGAGCCTCCCGGGGCTGGCGGGGTAAGTAGAGGCTGGGACCCAGGGTGGGAGGGTCAGGGAGGGGAAAGGGAGCCGCCACGGCCGCCCGGGCTGGGCGGGTCCCCACCCACTTGGGTGGAGGCTGCCGCCGGAGGGGTCGGCCGAGTCACTAGCGCAAACACGCACCCCGCCCTGCGCCCTTCCCCCGCCGCCCCCGCCTCCCGCGCCGCCTCCGCCCCGCCCCGCCCAGTCACCCGGGGACGGCCTGACAGACACTCATTATTCCCCGGAGCCGGGCGCCGCCCCGCCGGCCCAACCTGTCCCGCAAGGCGCGGCGAGGCCGTGGGGCTGGGCGTGCGCGGCCCCCGCCCCGCCACCCCCACCCGGCCCCGCGCCGCCCCCCCCCCCCCCGCGCCCTCCGCCCCGGAGTGCGGCCCCGCCCGCCCGGGACCCGCCGCGCCGCCGCCCAAGCCCGGGGGAAGGAAGGGCGGTGCTGCCCGCTCGGGGCGTCACAGGGCTGCTGCCCGCTGCGCCGCTTCCAAAACACATAGCCGGGCTCGCGGGCGAGCCGAGGCGGGGGCCCCGGGCCGGCCGGGGCCATCAATCAGCCGGCTCGGGCGGGAAGGGCGGCCCCGGGCGCGGCGGGAAGGGCTGGGCCCCGCGGCCAGAGCGGCCCCTCCTCGGCCGAGTGCTCGCAAGTCTCTTAAAGAAAAAGCTGAAAAAGGCGCTGGGGGTGGGGGTGCAGGAGCTGGTGGACTGGGGCGCACACAGGAGAGAAAGAGCGATGGGGGTGGGGAGGGGAAAGGGCAGGGTAGGGGGAGTGGAGGGGGTCTGTCGGGAACTCCCAGATCCTAGATGATGCTGCGTTTCCAAGGTCACTCGCCCTCGGGTTGGCGCGCTCTCCCTTTGTGCCCTGGGCGCAGCGTCCAAACCCCCGGCCCGCCGCGTGGAGGGGCTGCGGGCCGGCTTTCCCGGCCTCGGGGGACCTTGATCGAAGGCCAGAGACCCTCCGCTCTCCACCCTCAAGCAAACTTCGCACAGGCCGGGCCTGCCAATGGAGCGAAAAGGCGGAGGGGAGCTGCGATACTGGCTCAGCCTGGCTTGCCCGAAAACTTGGCAAACTTCGGTCCGGGTCCTTCCTCCCCGAGGGAGAGCTCGAGGCTGGCGGAGGGCTCGGCCAGGCGACCTTTGGTTTCTGGTCGCCGCCCGGGGACCGAGCGCCTGCGTGCTCAGCTGCTGGCCGGGCGCTCGCAGCCCGGCGGGGCGGGGGGATCGCGCTGTCTGTCCCAGCCAGGTCCCCAGGAGGACTTTGTACATCTGGGTACTGGAGTTTCATGCTTTTTGAATTTCTTTTTAAATAGTATTAATGTAATAAAGAATGCAATAAACAGAACAAAGGACAAATTGGTTCAATTGTTTTAGACCTCTGTAATGTTTTAAAACTCCCCAGCTTCAGTCTGTGGCTTGTTATTGCTTCAAGATGTTTTAAAAACCCTCCGGGAGTCGGGCGGTAGCCCAGCGGGTTAAGCGCACATGGTGCAAAGCTCAAGGACCCGCGTAAGGATACGGGTTTGAGCCCCAGGCTCCTCACCTGCAGGGGAGTCGCTTCGCAGGCGGTGAAGCAGGTCTGCAGGTGTCTGTCTTTCTCTTTCCCTCTTCTCTCCATTTCTCTCTATCCTATCCAACAACGACGACATCAACAACAATACTAACTACAACAGTAACAACAAGGGCAACAAAAGGGAATAAATATTTAAACAAAAATAACCCCTCCAAGTTCACCCTTCCCCTTGAATGCTCCAAGCATGCATAGTACAGCTTAAAACTCAGTGATACCGTGTATTCTGAGACCTATAGTGTAGCTATTAGTGCTGGGTAATCTCAGTTAGTGAAATTATGCAATTTCTATATGTAAGACCCAGAACTGATAATAATTCAGGTGCCATCATCAATTTGTCTTTTAAAGGTTGATCCTTAAAATGTATAGAGATTTTTAATTACTTTCTCCCTTTCGTTCACTCCCTTTTTTGTCTCTTTTTTTTTTTCCCTTCTCTCTCTCTCTTACCTATCTTCCTGTTTTTCCTCTCTTTCTGTAGGACAGGGAAATTGAGAGGGAGGAAGAAAGACACCTGCAGCACTGATTCTCCACTTTTGAAGCTTCCTCCCCCATCCCCACCCTGGGCTGAGGGGGTATTTGAACCTGGGTCCTTGCACATGATAATATGTGCGCTTAATAGATGCACCACCCGCCTAGCCCTGTCAGAGTTTACTTGCTTGTTTGTTTTTAATAAATAGCCAAACACAGGGAAAGATGAATTCTGTGTTCTCTGCCTGTTGAAACTTACTGATCACAGACATCAATTGAGTGTTTGATTGGAAGCTATAGAATTGTTTCAATTAGAAAAGAATTTAGGAGTGGCTGGTGGTCTTGTCTGCATTTCGGTATCTGACTCCTAGTCATAATATAGGTATCACTCATGGGACACAGTATGGAAAACCCCCAAGCCCAGAAGCCACCCCCAAGCCCAGAAGCCACTTCTTTAACACTATTCATGTGGGTGTGGACTCAGAGAGGAGTGAAGTGGGTCTATGTGAGAAAAAGTGTGAGCCCAGATAAGCAAGGAGTGGTTTTGAGATGAAAGGTGGGGGAGAGAGAAAAGTCATAAAATAGGTTAATTAATGAACACACTGTTCAGTGCCCAGTGGTAGGTGGCTCAGACACAGCTTGTACCTTATGTGAGTCAGTCCAGTGAGGAAAGCCACTACTTGTCCAGGTGCCCACATTAGAACTACTTGAAGTCACTTTTGGCTCCTTCTCTCTAGCCAGCCACAACCCAACAGTCACTGAATACTGGACATAAGCCACAGCCACGATTCAGCCTATTGCTATGGTGCTCTGCTGGTTACCCAGTTTGTAGCTTGACAAAAGTATAGGAAAGGGGTTGGAACCAAAGAATATATATATATATATATATATATATATATATATATATATATATATCTTAAATGCAGGAGCTGGGCTGTGGCGCTACCGGTTGAGCGCAGATGTTATAGTGTGCAAGGACCCCAACTCAAGCTTTCCCACTTGTAAAGGGAAAGCTTCATGAGTGGTGAAGCAATGCTGCAGGTGTGTCTCTCCCTCCCTATTTCTCCTTCCCTCTCGATTTCTCTCTGTTTCTGTCCAATAAGTCAATCAATAAGTAAAATTTAAAAAGCCCTTAAGAAATGCAGACCCAAACTTGTCAGTTCCTTCTTTGACTTCCCTTTGGATAAAGTCCAAGTGATTACCACCTGTGCTAATCTCCACCTGTCATTCCAGACTCACCTCTCCCTGTTCCTCCCTCCCACTTTGTTCTCCAGGAACATGAGCTTCTTTTTTTGCTTCCAACTCACTGTCCACATCGCTGGCCATTTGCACAGGCTCATTTTTTTCCAGGTAGACTTGCCTTCTTCCCCACCTCCTGACTTCTACCAACTCTCACTTCCCTAATTTCTGTTTGTCTTTAGATCTTGACTTAAACAGTATTTTCTCTAACTGTATCTTCTATCACATGATCTTTCATCCTTTGGATGAGTGGAGGCATCCCTTTCTGATGCTCTGATGCCACCTCTGCTTCACCTCTAGTAGTTTTATTTTGTTTTCCTCTTGTAATTGACTATTTCTCTGTGTGCACGGACATAGAAAAACTCTTGAGGGGGCTCAGACCTTATCTTCAGCAAAATTCTATCTCCAAGACCCACATGTGTTTAAGAGAATGACTGAGTTACAAATTGATAAGGAATGGGGAAATAGCACAGCAGTTGTGCACCAGACTTTCATACTTGAGGTCTGAGGCCACAGAATACTAGTCTGTACATGCAGTGCCAAGAATTGAATCTGGAGCCTCAGACATGCAAGTTCCGTGCTCCACCAGCTGAGCTATTTCTCTGACTTTCAGCTGCTTTACTCTTAATTCTGCAGAAAAGTTTGGGCCAGCATGTACTCTAGGAAGGACATCCTAACTGCAGAAGAACCACAGCTGCTTTGGGTTAATCTTCAGTACTTTCTCTAGTGACTGGATGAAGAGTAGATATGTGACTTAGTCGTGTCCTATGGGACTTGAAAAGTATGCTGGGACTTATGAGAAACATAGTGTGTGTGTGTGTGTGTGTGTGTGTGTGTGTGTGTGTGTGCACGCGCGTGCGCGTGTGCGAGTCATGCACACAGGTGTGTTACAAGGAAATCTTACAAGGATAAATTTCCAGACTTGCTTTGGAAGTTGTGCTTGGAGCTGTCATAGCCATCTTGTCCTCATGAGAGGAAAGCTCTCAGGTTTCCATAAGCATAGCTCTTTACTTTTTATCAAGGAAATGCCATTTTACCAGACTGTTGTCTCAGGTGTACAATTTCACATTGTCCCAAGATTTGTGTCAGCACATCTCAAACTCCACTACAAGACATGGGTTTTCTCCTCATCTCCCCCCTACCCATGACTACTTTTCAGCTCAAATATAATCTCTTTTTGTGACAACTTCTTTGACCATACAGTCGAGAAGTTTTCTTCCATTTACTGTCTAATCCTTCTACTTTATTTTTTCTTACTTTTAAAATTTAATACAGATTTTTAAAAATTATTTTAATAGTACAGAGATTGAGGTAGGCCAGAGCACTGTTCAACTCTGGTTTATGGTAGTAGTGGGGATTGAATGTGGGATTTTGAAGCCTCAAGAATGAAAGTCTTTTTTGTATAACCATTATGCTATGTCTCCCACCCTATTTTCTCCTTTTTATGTAGCATTTGTTACTTTTCCTCCAGTAGAGTCTGGGTTCTCTGAGAGCAGAAGCATGGTCTTTTTAAATTTTTATTTACTTTTTGCCTCCAGGGTTATTGCTGGGGCTCAGTGCCTGCATTAAGAATCCCCTGCTCCTTGAGGCTTTTCCCCCCCTTTTGTTGCCCTTGTTTATTGTTGTTGTTATTGTTATTGGATAGGACAGAGAGAAATTCAGAGAGGAGGAAAGATAGACACTTGCAGACTTGCTTCACCACTTGTGAAGGGAACCCCCTGCAGGTGAGGAGCCTGGGTCTCTAATGGGGATCCTTACACTGGTCCTTGCGCTTCGAGCCATGTGTGCTTAGCCCGCTGCGCTAACACCCGGCCCCCGGGACATGGTCTTTTTGACTCCTACGTCCATGTTACTAAAGTAGTGCCCAGCAAATGAAAAGTGCTGCCCAAGTAGATATTGAGGAATGGGTGACAACCAAACAATAACTGCCGAGTCTGAGTCAGGGCCCCGGGGAAATAAGCCCCTACAAGTTGCTATTTTCTCTGTTGTGGTTTGTGCTAGGGTTAGTTGCATTTCGGATAACCTATTTCCTATACCCAAATGTATATACTTCCTTTTTCACGCCATTTTAGAACTTTTTTTTACATTTTTTTTGAAGTTTTTTTTTTTCTTTTTTTTTTTTTTTTCTTTTTCCTCCTCCAGGGTTATTGCTGGGCTCGGTGCCTGCACCATGAATCCACCGCTCCTGGAGGCCATTTTTTCCCCCCCTTTTGTTGCCCTTGTTGTAGCTTCGTTGTGGTTATTATTATTGCCCTTGTTGACGCAATTCGTTATTGGATAGGACAGAGAGAAATGGAGAGAGGAGGGGAAGACAGAGAGGGGGAGAGAAAGATAGACACCTGCAGACCTGCTTCACCGCCTGTGAAGCGACTCCCCTGCAGGTGGGGAGCCGGGGGCTCCAACCGGGATCCTTACGCCGGTCCATGCGCTTTGCGCCACATGCGCTTAACCCACTGCGCCACCGCCCGACCCCCTGAAGTTGTTTTTTTTTTTTTTTTTAATTATCTTTATTGGATAGAGACAGCCAGAAATCGAGAGGGAAGGGAATGACAGAGGGAGAGAGACACCTGCAACACTGCTTTATCACTCACAAAGCTTTCCCCCTGCAAGTGGGGACGGGGGCTTGAACTCAAGTCCTTGCAAATTGTAACATGTGTGCCCAACCAGGTGCACCACCACCCTGCCCGAACTTTTTATTTTTAACCCAGGATATTCCTTTCATTGACTGTGCAATCATCTTCACTTGATGATGAATAAAGTTAGGAAAACAGAAAAGTGTCATATGTTTATGAAATTATGAACAATACATTTATCTTAAGAGAAGGCAAAATCATATTTTTTCTTTTTCAGCTTTATTATTTTATTTGTTTATCTATTTATTTATTGGGTAGAGGCAGAAATTGAGAGGAAAGGGAAAATAGAGGGAGAGAGACAGAGAAGCACCTGTAGCCCTGCTTCACCACTCCCAAAGCTTTCCCCCTGCAGATAGGGCCTGGGGGCTTGAACCTAGGTCCTTGTACACTATAATGTGAGCACTTGACCAGATGTGCCACAATCTGGCCCCTCTTCTTCAACTTTATTGAGGTATTCATTAAATATATAAGTACATATGTAAACTTACATGTTAGTTTAAGGTACATAATATGAATATATATAACATGAATATATAGGCAAAAATTATTACCAAAGTAAGGTTAGTTAACATTTTAATCCCTTTATATAACTATCTTTTTAAAAAATAATGTGCGGTTGTGATATTTCAGATCTACTCTCTTAATAACTTTCCAGTATAATATACACTATCATTAATTATATTCACCATATTGTACATTAGATCCCAAAATCTTAAATATTTTTTCCCTCCAGGGTTATTGCTGGGGCTCAGTGCCAGCACTAAAAATCTGCTGCTTCTGGAGGCCATTCCCCCACCCCCTTTTTTTTTTGATAGGACAGAGAGAAATTGAGGGGAGGGGATGATAGGGTGAATGAAAGCTAGACACCTTCGGACCTGCTTCACCATTTGTGAAACGAACCCCCCACCACCCCGCAGGTAGGGAGCCGGAGCCTCGAACCGGGATCCTTAGGAACCTGGATCCTTGCACGGGTCCTTGAGCTTCATACTATGTGTGCTTAACACGGTGCGCCACTGCTAGGCCCCCTAAACCGTATATATCTTTTTAAAAAAATATTTATTTATTTATTCCTTTTTGTTGCCCTTGTTGTTTTATTGTTGTAGTAGTTGTTGTTATTGTTGTCGTTGTGGATAGGACAGAGAGAAATGGAGAGAGGAGGGGAAGACAGAGAGGGGGAGAGAAAGACACTTGCAGACTTGCTTCACCACTTGTGAAGCGATCCCCCTGCAGGTTGGGAGCTGGGGGCTCCAACTGGGATCCTTACGCTGGACTTTGTGCTTTGCGCCACCTGTGCTTAACCGGCTGTGCTGCCGCCTGACTCCCTGAACCTTATATATCTTATAGTTAGATTGACATCTCCCCTGTTCTTTCCCTCTTCTTTATCCCAACCTCTGCAACTAGCACTTTATGCTGTTTTTAATTTTGCATTTATTTATTAATGAGTTAGGCATTATTGTATTCTACATATATAAATTCATAAAGTATCTTTTTGACTTTAGCATAATGCCTTCAGGGTTCATCTATATTTACAAATGACTTGATTTGGCTGAATAATATTCTGGTGTGTTGTTGGTATGCTTTTAAAAACCCCTTCTGTTTCATTTGGTTTAAATCCCCCGTGCTTAACACTGCATTCTATTTACATAACTACTGTATTCTATTTACATAACCAGTGCCATCTATTTACATAAATCACTTTTACATTTACATAAAGCACCACCTTCCCTCCAGGGCATTGGTGGTTTAGTGGTAGAATTCTCACCTGCTCCACCCCCTCTCCTTGTCACACCCTGATCCTCTCCTTGTCACACCCTGATCCTCTCCTTGTCACACCCTGATTTTCACCAGTCACTTTTCTCTCCACCCTCTCTGTGTCACATCCTGTTCACACCCTACTTGGGAAGTATATATAAAGACAACATTGTTTGTTTTAGTTAGTTGTTAGTTTAGTCTAGCTTGGTATAGATTGCGCTGCGTCCTGCATGAATAAAGAGATACTGTGTACAGCTCAACCATGAGTCCCTGGTCGTCTGTCTCCGGTCAGTGAAGCTCAGCCTGACAGTGTGTATACAAGACACATTTTCTATCTATTATTTATGCATTGATGGTACTTAGGTTGTATCCATCTCGGCTGTCATAAATACTGCTACAATGAACATGCAAGTGCAGATATCTTTTTGTGATCTGATCTCATGTCTAATGGATAAATACCTATAAGTAGAATTGCTGGATCTTTTAATGTATCTATTTTTGATATTTTGAGGAACCTTTATACTGTTTTCCACTGTGGTTGTACCAATTTACACCCATTACCTTGAGTGCATAAGAGTTCCTCTTTCTTTATCCTCACTATCATTTACCTTTTGTCTTTTTGATAATGGCTAGTCTAACCGGTGTGAAGTAATTTGCATATTCAGTGAAAACATGTCTACTTGGATTTACTCTAAAGTAAGGTTGATTTTTGCAATTGAGTTATATGGATTCTTTGTGTATTTTAGGTACGTGGTTTTTATCAAATAGATGTTTTTCAGGTATTTTCTCCCACTGCCTTTTTGTTTTGTTGATGGTTCCCTTTATTGTGCAGAAGGGCTGATATAGTTCAACTTAAATTTTGCTTCTCTTGCTTGTGCTTTTGGTGTTACATAAAAAAAAAAAAAAAAAGTAACGGGGGGGGGAGCAGCATGGGTTAAATGCACATGGCGTAAAGTGCAAGGACCTGTGTAAGGATCCCGATTTGATTCCCTGGCTTCCCACCTGCATGAAGCAAGCCTGTAGGTGTCTATCTTTCTCTCCCCCTCTCTGTCTTCTCCTCCTCTCTTGATTTCTGTCTGTCCTATCCAACAACAACAGTGACATCAATAACAACAATAACAACCATAACAATAAACATACAGGGCAACAAAAGGGAAAAAAATAGTCTCCAGGAGCAGTGGATTAATGGTGCAGGCATTGAGCCCCAGTGATAACCCTGGAGGCAAATAAATAAATAAATAACTGTTAGCAAAAATATCAAGAAAATTTTTGTATATGCTTTCTTCTAGTGACTTTTGCAAGTTGAAATACTATATTTAGATCTTTATTCTATTTCAAGATGCTTTTTGTAAGTGGTTTAAGATAAAGATCCATTTGTGTTCTTTTTTGATGTTCACTTACTTTCCCAGTGCCATTTATTAGTTTCTCAATTTATTCTTTCTTAGCTATTTGTCAAATATTAACTCATTTTATATGAGTAGGTTTGACTTAGTTACAGATTCTTGACTGTGTTCCATTAGTCCTTTGATCATGTTTCATGCCATGCTGCTTGGTACATCCAGAAGCAAACATATAGTATGACACATTTTTGTGCCATATTGTTTAATTGCTATAGCTTTGTAATACTTTTTGAGATCATAAATTGTGTCACTTCCACCATTGTTCTCTTAACTTAGCCAAGCCACATTTTAAATAAAATCAGAAATTCTATATTAAAATATCTAGTTTTAAATTATTCCGAAGGCCCAAAGATTCTCTTTGGCATAGATACAAGTTTTTACCTTTATTATCCACCCATTTGGCTGTCTATCACCCATTCAGTGATCCACCAAGCCACTCAACTTCCAAGTAATACTGAGGCTGAACTAGGTGACAAAGAGATAATTTAAAGGTCAAACTAGATGTTATGATCTACTTCTACCATGGGGGCTCTCAACATTTCTAGAGCAGATAGACAGTTAATTATGTTTCTCAAGACAGTGCAATTGAATGGCAAAGATACCAAAAAATGATTGCTATCTTGGGTCTTGGGACCTAATGTGTAGAATTAAAACAGAAGGAGAGTCTAGAAAAAAGCAGGGTGGCATTTTGGATAGACTGGTGGACATCTATGCAGAAATATGATAGTAAATAACCTCGGGAGTTAGGAGGTAAGTAGTCAGAGCTTCACACTTAGAGGCGCCAGGTATCCAGGCAAATCCTGTCCGTGAAGTGCCAGTGGGAGAGTTGAGGAGAGAGAAGAGTATATGTAAGATTAGGAGGTGTGTGACTGGGATATTGAATCTGGGTCCATGTGGCTCTTGAAATTAGCCTTCAGGACACATCTTCGCTCCAAAGAAAGTCTTCAAGGTACTGGTGAAGGTACTGAAGAGTTTAACATTATTGCCCTTTTCTGTAGTTAATCTGCTTCAGTTGTCTGTTGGTTATTTTAGTAGTAAAATATGTGAAAAGTTTTATTTTCTACTGTTTAGCGCAAATGCATGCTTTCTGCTGCACTGAGAATTTGAACCAGCTTTTGAGAAATTGCCAGAGGTCTTAGTCATTATTAATAACATTATTTCAAAGGAGGAATTAATTGTAATTTCTAAATTAATGACCTACACACATAAGCAACCTTCTGCATCCCACAGTGACCTTAGGTCCATATTCCCAGAGGGTTAAAGACTAGGAAAGCTATCAGGGGATGGGATGGGATACAGTGTTCTGGTGGTGGGAATTGTGTGGATTTGTACCCCTCTTATCCTATGGTTTTTGCCAATGTTTCCTTTTTATAAATAAAAAATTTTTAAAAGACAAAAAAAAAATATAGAATGTAACTTATTTCTCACTTAGGGTCTGCCTGTTATTTCTACTGTGCTGGGAGGCAGAGCTAGTACAGGGTGTTGGTATGTTGCTCCCACAAAGATCAACTACTTTCCACTTTCCAGACTGATTCTATATTTCCAGCCCTCTCCTCTTTGTTACAGAAAAATGATTGCCACCTAAGTCCTGGATTTAATTTAGTTCACAAAGTGTTGGTTGGGCACTTTAAAAAATTTGTTATTTGAGGGAGTCGGGCTGCTGCGCAGTGGGTTAAGCGCACGTGGCGCAAAGCGCAGGGACTAGCGTCAGGATCCCGGTTCGAGCCCCCGGCTCCCCACCTACAGGGGAGTCGCTTCACGGGCAGTGAAGCAGGTCTGCAGGTGTCTATCTTTCTCTCCCTCTCTCTCTCTGTCTTCCCCTCCTCTCTCCATTTCTCTCTGTCCTATCCAACAACAAAGCAACGTCAACAATGGCAATAATAACCGCAACGAGGCTGCAACAACTAGGGCAACAACAATGGCCTCCAGGAGCGGTGGATTCATGGTGCAGGCACCAAGCCCAGCAATAACCCTGGAGGAAAAAAAAATTTGTTATTTGTTATTAATAGTTTGTTACAAGATTGTAAAATGATAATGTATAGTTGCATACCATACCTACCACCAAAGTTCTGTATTCCTACCTTCCTACCTTCCAAAGATAACCACCATAGTTTTTTTTTTTTAGAATTTATTTATTTATTTATTAATGAGAAAGATAGGAGGAGAGAGAAAGAACCAGACACCACTCTGGTGCATGTGCTGCCAGGGATTGAACTCTGGACCTATCCTTGAGAATCCAATGATTTATCACTGCACCACCTCCTGGGCCACTCCACCATAGTTCTTATAAGTTTTCCAAACAGTTTGCTGACTTCTGTTTTGTTTGAATTTTTGTTTGTTTGTCTTTGTTTCTGGCAAGTTCATGTAAATCAGATCTCTAGATTCCACGTATGAGTGAAACTATTTAGTAGTCTTTCTTCTCTTTACTTATTTCACTAAGCACAATCACCTCCAGTTCCATCAGTTTTGCCCCAAGGGACACAATCTCATCTTTTCTGATTGCAGAGCAGCATTCCATGGAATATATATCCCACAACTTCTTTAGCCAGTCATGTGATGATGGACATCTAGGCTGCTTCCACTCTTTGGCTATTGTGAATAATGCAGCTGTAAGCATGGGGATGCATATGTCTCTTTGAATTAGCACTTGAAGGTTGGACACTTTCTATACTAGATGTCTAAGGCAGGTGTAGAAGTATAAAAAGTACATAAGTGATCTCTGCTTTCAAAAAATTTGGAAGGAAATATATGATTGCTTAGTTTATTATCTCATAATGTATAACTTGATGGGTAAAAATTAGAAAAGGAGTATACTTGAGAAGTAAAAAAAAAAAAATTATATTGATCCCTTTATATAAATATTCTTGTGCAGCTTGGCCTTTGTCTTCAAGGAACTTAGTCTTACAAAGGAGATCCCACCAGGTAGGAAAGCCTCTCAATAATGTCATTGGTGGAGGTAATACCAGGGCTAGAACTTGTGGGCTGGAGGGAGACTGGGCTCCATGCCACTCTTGGGGGTCTGGAAAGGGCATGTGGAGCTGAACCCCTGAAGAGTGATGTAAATGAGTCAAGGAGGTTAGGTCAGAGGAGGCTGTGCTGTGGAAAGCCAGAATGCTAAGGAACTGCGCATTTTTTTCAGTAGACATTCCAAGACTATGGGATGTTTCTGAACAATTAAGTTGTGTAATACCAATAAAATGACATTACTTACAACTCTGATATAAAGTTCCAACTGAGCATAGAGCAACATAGGAGGTAGCAATTAAAAAGGAGGACAACGGGCCCAATGATGACACACCTGGTTGAATGTACATGTTACAGTGTGCAAGGACCCAGGTTTGAGCCCCTGGTCCCTACCTGCAGAGGGAAAGTTTCATAAGTGGTGAAGCAGGGCTGCAGGTATCTCTCTCTGTCTCTCTCTCTGTCTCTCTCTCTCTCTATCACCTCCTCCCCTCTCTATTTTTGAATATCTCTATTCAATAAATAAAGATAATAAATTTTTTTTTAAAAAAGGGAGAACAGCTGTGTTTATTCACACACTTTCAACACACACACACACACACACACACACACACACACATTTTCCCCTTCTGGGTAAACAAATGGACAGAGACGGTGTGTGAACTCTAGGAAAGTGGCCTGACTGCTTTTCTTCTTGTGTCTCTCTCAAGCCTGCATCTGAAACACTAAAGTCTGAAGTGCTTCCCTCTGTGTACAGGTGCTATGCTACTCCTTTCCCTGGAACTTGCAAGGCAAGAGGACTTCATCCTCCCATTCCTTCACTTCCCACCTTGGCAAGCCAGTCTTCTCCACTCATCAAGGCTTTACAAGTTTTGCTGTCATGGGGGAGAGGGGAGAAATGTAGAGATCACGGAAACATTGCCGTTATCATTCAAGACAATTTACAAACAGAAGATTATTTAAATCACATTTGTATCATGGTGCTGGGAGTGAGGGTATTATTTTTTCTTTTTCTTTCAGTGTGTGTGTGTGTTTTCTTTAATGAGCATATATTTTACAAGTAAAAAGTGTGCTTTAAAAAATGACTAAGAAAGAAGTCTGCAAGTTGTGTATAATTAAATGTAGAACCTCAAGCACAGTGCAGGGTGGCCCTTTGAAAGCACTGTGACCCTAGAGGTGTGGCTCTCCACTTGTGAGTTCTGAAGGGAGTGGGGGAGGAGCCCTGGGAGGGGAGGGCAATGGGTGAAGGTGAACATCTTGCATTGATTCTGGCTTTTTTTTTTTTTAAGGGCTGCTGGACAAATTGTCAGAATTGGATTTCTTCCTCGAACTCATATATATTTAAAAACCTACTCCAAAAAGAAAAAAAATAGAAACCCCAGCAAACTGGACTGAATAGAACTGAAGTTCCTATTTCTCAACAGAGGGAACTATACTTCCTGGAGCACAAGGTGCACTCCCCCTCTCCCGTGGTCTTTCACCAGGATCTGTTGATTCAAGGGGAAACCGGATCCGGAAGTATAGCGGTTACACTCAATGTGAAAATGTGGGAGATTAACTTCAGCCTCTCACAGCACCATTAATACCTGGGCCACTACCTAGTCTCAATCAGCGGGGTTCCAACTCCTCTTGGGCTTCTTTCTAAGCTGAGCTTGTTTGTTATTGCTCTTAAGGTTTTCTGGGTAACTATAAGCAACAGACCTTGTTAGTTCCTCTTGAGATTGCCCACTACTCCCCACCCTTATTTCTCACCTCTTGGCATCCTGTTTGTCTCCCTGACTCTGTCCCCGCCCCCGCCCCCACCCCCCACTCAGCTACCCGTCCTTTTAGCCATGTTTTTCTTCCCGTAGTTACTTTTAAATGTCTATTTTTTATAGTGTTCTCACACCAACAGAGGCATGCCATATAATCGAATATCATTATGATTATTTTTTTATGTGAAAGTGAGTGAGTGCAGAGTACTGCTCGGCCATTTATATTCTACTTGTTTTTCTGCAGTGGGGAACCAAATCCAGGGCCTGAAGCAAGGAGTGCACTCTGCTGATGAACCCCCTAAACCTTACCCCACCCTGTTGTGTGCTAATTGACTTGTACTGCCTTCTGTTGTGAATACTTTTCAACTTTGTCGGGCATTTGGGTAGTTGACCTTTTCTTGAAAAGGCTGTATTTCTAGGGAAGGAAAAAAGGAAATAATGGAGAACTTGATTCCTCTATAGAACTTGGGGGTGGGGAGGTGGGGCGGTGGAGCAGCGGATTAAGAGCACGTGGTGCAAAGCGCAAGGACCAGCATAAGGATCCCAGTTCGAGCCCCAGGGGGCTCCCCACCTGCAGGGGAGTTGCTTCACAGGCATTGAAGCAGGTCTGCAGGTGTCTGCCTTTCTCTCCCCCTCTCTGTCTTCCCCTCCTCTCTCCATTTCTCTCTGTCCTATCCAAAACTAAGAACATCAACAATAACAATAATAACCACAACAAGGCAACAAACGGGGGTAAAAATGGCCTCCAGGAGCAGTGGATTCAGGGTGCAGGCACTGAGCCCCAGCAATAACCCTGGAGGCAAAAAAAACACCCACAAAACTTGGGGTGATCTGTCTCTAGAAAGTTACTCAGTTAATGACAGGAGTAAAACAAACAAGCAAACAAAAGACAAAACAAATTTTAACACCTTAATGATTTTACATGGAGTATTTAGCCTTACATTTAAACTTTGTTGCAGATGAATCTACTAACTATACGGCATTATGAAATCTGGGATCTCTTTAGTACTGCAAATTACATATATATGTAAACAAAATAAAGGTATGGATTTTGGTAGATTCTGTTAATGTGCAAACAGTATTTCTTTCCAATTTTCTTTCTTTCTTTTTAAATTTATAAAATGGAAACGTTGACAAGACCATAGGATAAGAGGGGTACATTTCCACACATTGCCCATCCCCAGAGCTCCATATCCAATCCCTTCCCTTGATAGCTTCCCTATTCATCCCTCTGGGAGTATGGACTCAGGATCATTGTGGAGTGCAGAAAGCGGAAGGTCTGGCTTCAGTAACTGCTTCTCCGCTGAACATGGGCCTTAGAGTATTTTCTTAAAGGGAGAGCAATGAAATTCAAAAATAATGAGAAGTACAAATGAGAGTTATTAAATATTTCTAACATGTAATACTTTTCAGAACTGTTAACTAGACAAGACAAATAGTTATGCTTCCTTCTCTTACTTCTGCCTCCTATATTTCTGAACACAAGCATTTAAAGAAAATTGAGAGATAATTTTGCCCTACCCCAACCACATATCCTGCCAAAGGGGGGTCTTTTTCCAAATCTAGTAGCCAGGTAAGAAATTATTCTCCAAACTTTGGGATCTTTTGTATTTTGAACCCCACCCTGTGTTTAGTCAGTTTGTGATTACTCAATTCATATTTGTGCAGGCTGACTCTGTCCTTGTGATTTGCTCAAAAGCAAGTGGCATCGCTGAATGGGGTTACAGGTGATGATGTTAATAGGCAGTGCTAAGTCAGGCAGGTGTCCACCATATTGTATCCTTTCTGAGTCACTTGTCATCATTTATAATGGCATCATTATAAAACAAAATCATTGTTACAACTGAATAACAATGAGTGATGATCATGGTGTCATTCCAGGAGAGAATATTCATTTTCTATTAAAAAAAAAAAAAAGCAGGGAAGGGACTCAGTGGTAGCACACCTAGTAAAGAACGCATGCTATCATGTGCAATGACCTGTGTTGAAGTCCCATGTCACCAATCAGTGCAGGGAGAAACTTCACCAGTGGTGAAGCAGTGCTACAAATGTATCTCTATCTCCCCCTCCCCTTTCCCTCTTGATTTCTCTCTTGTCTCTATTCAATAATAAGTAAATAAATCAAATAAGGTATGAAAAAAGTACAGCCCATTTTCACTTAATACTGAAGTAAGGGCTTCTTAAGTTAAGTTTCCAAGATTCTGGGAGAAACCAGAAAGCTCTGATGAGGATTCATTGTCATGTTCCATGTGTGAGGCGTGTGGTAGAATCTCAGTTTGTTTTACTTCCCCAAGTGTCTCAAGGTACTCCCTGTTCTGTATCTGAAAGCACCTTTCCAAAGTCTAGTTTTTGAGACTTTTAGTTTTGATTAGGTAATAGTGCTAGCAAATGAGAAGTATCATTTAGATGAATAAACTTGTCACATTTCTTTTTTTTATTTAAATATTTATTTTTATCCCCTTTTGTTGCCCTTGTTGTTCTATTGCTGTAGTTATTATTGATATCTTTGTTGTTGGATAGGAGAGAAATGGAGAGAGGAGAGGAAGGGGGGAGGGGGAGAGGAAGACAGACACCTACAGACCTGCTTCACTACTTGTGAAGCAACTCCCCTGCAAGTGGGGAGCTAGGGCCTCAAACTGGAATTCTTAAGCTGGTCCTTGTGCTTTGCGCTATGTGCGCCTAACTCACTGCACTACCGCTCAGCTCCCAAACTTGTCACATTTCTTAATGACTGTATCTCTTTACTTCTGTACTTGAAGCAAAAGTACACTTCGATCCTTGAAATTAATCCTGATTAATTTCATCTAGACCATTTGGTACAGATGACCCGACAAAGACGCATTGTCTAGTTGAGACACAGTGGTTGCTATGTCTGATGCCCTCCCTAATAACATTGTTGATTGTATGATTGCAGTGCTAGATAGCAACCTTTATATTCTGTAGCTTTTAGAAACTAGGGAAGATGGAGAAGTTCGTTTAGCATATTTTATTGGTTTTATTTTTTTGGATGCTGGGGATCAAATCCAGGCCCTTGTGCATACAAAGCCCTACCACTTGTTTAAATTTTTTTAAAAGAAAACCTTTTGTGTATTGTTGTTTTTCTTTTAAGATATATAACTCAAAAATTTCTTTACAAATCTAAAAAATAAAAATTAAAATTAAAAAGAACCCTCTTAAAAGAACTGGAAAAAAAATTTTTTAAGCAGCGCTAGAGATGAAATCTAGGGTCTCATGCATGTTCTCTAATGCTAAGCTGTCTTCCTGAACTTTTTTTTTTAACTTCTGCAAGAGTAAAAGAGACTGAGAGCAGGCAAGTGCACAAAAAATTGCTCCACCATCCTTGAAACTATGCTTAGTATGTCTTTGTTACTTTCAGGTGCTGTTAGAAATTGAACCCATGACCTTGAGCACATGATCAAGTGCTTTGCCACTGAGCACTAATTCTAATATATATATATATGAATATATATTATAATTATACATACTAAGTATATAATAATATAATAATTATATATATACATATATATATATATTAGAATTACCTCTTCAGCCATCTGTGCCCTGTACTTCCCTAGTTGGAACTTCAATAGTTGCTTGTAAGCTAATTAGGGGTTTCATCTTTTTGTAGTTGCTCTTACACATACAACTCTTTATACTTGACATACCTATATTATTCTAAAAACTAATTTACTTGGTTACATAGAAGACTTTTATTTATGTATTTATTTTTGCCACTAGGTTATTGCTCAGGCTTGGTGCTGGCACTACAAATCCACTACAAATTCTTTCTTTCTTTTTCTATTTTATTGGCTAGAACAAAGAGAAATTTAGAGAAGAGGGGACATAGAGAAGAGTGAGAAAGAGAGATACCCACAGACCTGCTTCACTGTTTGTGAACTGTCCTCCCTGCAGATGGGGAGTGAGGGCGCAAAGCTAGGTCCTTGAGCAGGTGATATGTGCACTTAACCTGTGTGTCACTACCCGGTCCCCACATAAAAGACTTTTTTCTATTTGAATTTGTTTATCTGTAGAAGCTTGCTAATATTCTGATTTGTTTGGTATTAACATAGTTTTTTATATGTTATACCTTCTTGTACATCTCTTGGTTTTTTTTTTTTTGCATTTCTGAGATATGTTCCTGAAAATATTAGTTTTACTTAAAATAGTGTTTGCTATTGGAGTCTTAATTTCTTATTTATTTATTTATTCTCTTTTGTTGCCCTTGTTTTTTATTGTTGTAGTTATTGTTGTTGTTATTGATGTCATCATTGTTGGATAGGACAGAGAGAAATGGAGAGAGAAGGGGAAGACAGAGGGGGAGAGAAAGATAGACACCTGTAGACCTACTTCACTGCCTGTGAAGTGACCCCATGCAGGTGGGGAGCCGGGGGCTCGAACCCAGATTCTTAACGCTGGTCCTTGTGCTTTGTGCCACCTGCACATAACCCGCTGTGCTACCGCCTGACTCCCTGGAGTCTAATATCTACAGAGAAATTTTATTTTGGGTTACATTGGAATATTATAGTTTAAAGTTTCATTAAAAAGTCTTAAATCACGTAAAAATATGGAGAGGCACACTGGGCATTAATTGAAGAATACTTATAAAAACAGTCAAAGAGACCTCTCTATTTAGTATTAGGCCTCTTCTTCCCCAGTTTTATGATTTCATCATTACTGCTTGGACCCAATTGAGTGAAAAGAAACACATACAGATGGAAAAGGAACACAACTACAGTGCAGTGTTTTGCTTTGTTTTGTTTATCAGCACTGCTCTACCACTTGTGAGCCCCATAGGCACTTCCATGTGGCTGCCAGAGACTTGAGCCTGGGTCCTTTTTTTATGGTTATATGTGTGTGCTACTGGCTGAGGCACCATTCAGCCCCCATCAATGCAGTTTTTAAAGGTCGTGTGAAGATGAGATCAGTTGGTCAGAAAGTAACTTGAGAAGTACCACACTCATTAAATCCAGAAAAACTTATAATGCCTCATGCTTCATACCATGGGAATCTGAATGATAGCTGACAGTAAGAAAAAAAAAAAAAAAGATCTTTTTTTTTTTTCTGTTATTGCATAAATACACTCTAGCAGTTTGCCAAACCCACAGAGGCCAAGATCAAATGTATTTCTACATCCTGCTACCGATCAGGTTATCTGGAGGTAAGTGGTTAATTGATGAGAGAGAGAGAGAGAGAGAGAATGAGAAGGGGGGAGAAAATACTAAGAATCCTTGGAAAGGAAAGTGCCAGCATTAATCTAATAGTCATTATTTAAAAATGTTCATTAAAAAATGGGACATGGGCCGATGGTGGTACACTTGGTTAAGTGCAGGTCCTGGGTGGTGCTGCACCTGGTTGAGCACACATATCACTTGGTTAAGTGCACACATTACTGTGTACAAGGACGCTGGTTCAAGACCCTGGTCCCCATCTGCAGAGGGAAAGTTTCGCAAGTGGTGAAGCAGAGCTACAAGTGTCTCTCTGTCTCTTTCCCTCTACCCTCACCCTCTCAATTTCTGTCTATATCCAATAATAAATAAAATAAAATTTTTTTAAATGGGGCATAATAGACGTTTGTTAGACTAATATTAGTGATGGTGCTGTAACTTTCTGATTCCATGACACCGATGCTAACTACAGAATTGTTATATCCACTTCTTTATTTTATTTTATTTTATTTTTTGTATAAGACAGGAATTGAGAGGCACTGGAGGCTTGAATATGGTACTGTATGTGCTTAATTGAATGCACCACCACCCAGCCCCATTTCTCCTTTTTATTAGAACTTGTGCTCAGGTTCTAAAAACGTCGAGATGGATCTGGGAGCTGATTATGCTGTTTTCCAATGATATTATGAAAAATCTACTGACAATATTTGTGGGACTCCTTCTTAGACGGGGGTAAGATTAAGTTGTTTTTTTTTTTGCCCTTATTGTTGCCCTTGTTGTTGTTATTGTTGCCACTGATGTTGTTGTTGTTGTATAGGACAGAGAGAAGTTCAGAGAGGAGGGCAAGACAGAAAGGGGAGAGAAAGATAGACACCTGCAGACCTGCTTCACTGCCAGTGAAACGACCCCTCCCTTGCAGGTTGGGAGCCGGGGCCTCAAACCGGGATCCTTAAGCCGGTTCTTGCACTTTGTGCCATGTGCGCTTAACCCACTGTGCTACCGCCCTACTCCCAGATTAAGTATTTTCTAAGGTCTCTGTCCCCAGACACCTTGCAATCTAAAACAGAAATCAGAGACCCATCAAGACAAGGCATGTCTTCCATATATGAGCCTAGACTTGATACCCTCCCCGCCAGCTCCAGATGGGAGCATAGTGGATATTCATCATGGTCAGAAAATTAGTGGAATTTGTGGATGGTAGAGTTATGCTTTGGCACCCAACTCCCCCACGCCCCCATCCCCATTAGAATTAAAAATGGGCCCGATTTTCTCCTCAACCCCATGTTAAAAAATTAAAAATAAGATAAAAACAGACCATATCTTAGCATAAAGATAACTAATGGCTTAAACAAGTAAATGACACATTTTTTTTAAAAAAAATAAGTAATACCCCAAAAGAGGTATCACTTTGCTTCAGAGAATCAGGGAAGACTTCATATGAGAAAAGGGATTTGAATAACTGCTGCTGTAGCCAATCAGAAGAATCATTATCCTACATTAGGATAAGGAAATTGAGTACAGAACATGCTAATTCATAGGTGTGTTTGCTTCCATTAAATCAAAACCTTGAAAATGGAAATTGAACTAGGGCTAAATGCATAGAGCATATATTGATGGCTGTAATTCAGCTTCAGAGCTGACCAGTTTCTGACTGCTAATATAAAGCATGGAAAATATCTTCAAGTCTTTACATTATGTTCGAAGGATAAAACTAAAGATAGGAATAATCTATAATTAAGTGTTGTTTTTCTTTCTATAGGTAGCCCAATATGCTAAAGGTAACATTATTATAGATCATATATTATTATACTATAGTCATTATTACTAACAAGGCATATACAATTATGTGTTATATAAGTTCTACCATTAATCTAGCAATGATCATTACTTTGTAATCACCTAGATTTAAATAAAGTGGCAGGTCATTTCTGACACATCTCCTTAAGTTTTCGCCAGATGGGCACGTCTGCTGTAATACTACTCCCATGGAGTGGATCTTCCAGGTATTACCTGTTTTGCCAGTTGATTAAACCTTCTGCTTTTCGAGCAGACTGATTCAGATTTAGCAACTACTTATGGATGGAGAACCTCTATTGCCCTATGGCCGGCTAGCTCACATAAAACCATGCTTATTATGAATGTGGAAAAATACATGACAATATGCCTTTTTATAATCATCAATTATTTTATAGGGAAAAGAAAGTAATTTATATATTACATATAAAGTTTTTCTTTTTTTAATTTTTATTTATAAAAAGGAAACACTGACAAAAACCATAGGATAGGAGGGGTACAACTCCACACAATTCCCACCACCAGAATTCCGTATTCCACCCCCTCTCCTGATAGCTTTCCTTTTTTTTTTTTTTTTTGTATTTTTTTTCTTTTCCTCCAGCGTTATTGCTGGGCTCGGTGCCTGCACCATGAATTCACCGCTCCTGGAGGCCATTTTTCCCCCTTTTGTTGCCTTTGTTGTCGTAGCCTCGTTGTGGTCATCACTATTGCCATTGTTGATGTTGTTCGTTGTTGGATAGGACAGAAAGAAATGGAGAGAGGAGGGGAAGACAGAGAGGGGGAGAGAAAGACAGACACCTGCAGAACTGCTTCACCGCCTGTGAAGGGACTCCTCTGCAGGTGGGGATCCTTATGCTCTTTGTGGTCCTTGCTCTTTGTGCCACATGCGCTCAACCCACTCCACCACCGCCAGACTTTTCTATTCTTTATCCCTCTGGGAGTATGGACCAAGGGTCATTATAGGGTGCAGAAGTTGAAAGGTCTAGCTTCTGTAACTGCTTTTCCGCTGAACATGGGCGTTGGCAGGTCGATCCGTACTCCCAGCCTATCTCTCTCCCTGGTGGGATGGGGCTCTGGGGAAGTGGGGTTCCAGGACACGTTGGTGGGGTCATCTGCCTAGAGGAGTCCAGTTGGCATCATGGTAGCATCTGGAACCTGGTGGCCTCTCCTGAGAATCCCAGGTTGAAAGCTGCTTGTTTTCAGAGCTCACAGCAGGTGTTGTCTCCAAGTCGCCATCTTGGCTCCCTATTTTTATTTGCCATGAAGGTGAGAGAGAGAGAGAGAGAGACATCAAAATTGCTTAGCTCTGAGTTATGGTAATGTCTGGCATTGAGTCTAGGACCTCTGGGACCCCAAGTGTGTAGATCTGGTGAACAACCACCATGCTATTTCTCAGCCCTAATTTAAACAGTTTGAATACTGAAACTACATAAATCTATGTTATGCTATGAAATGCAGCATTTGCATGAACTTTGAAGATGAAGTCTATTTCAAAAGAGAAGTTTTTGTTCTGTGTGTTTTCAACTTGTTTGTTCCAGTCCCCGTGCATCATGCCTCCCCCTTCTTTCTCCTTTCAAGTGCCATAACAATTATTTGAGGTATATTTTCCTCATTTAAGAAATCAAAAAAGGGGGTCAGGTAGTGGTGCACCTGGTTAAGTGCACATAGTACTATGTGGGAAGACCTCAAGAACCCGGGTTCGAGCCCTGCTCCCCATCGGCAGGGGGACACTTCACAAGAAGTGAAGCAAGTCTGCAGGTGTCTGTCTTTCTTTCTGCCACTGTATTTCTCTCTGTACTGTGTCTGTACTCTCTTCCCTTCTCTCTCAATTTTTCTCTGTCCTATTAGATAAAATAGAAGGAGGAAAAGTAAAAAAGGAAAGGGCCTCCTGGGAGTGGTGGATCTGAAGTGCTAGCACTGAGCCCCAGTGATAATCCTGGAGGGAAAATAAATAAATAAATAAATAAATAAATAAATACAGACTTGGATAAATGATCTTGTCTTAGTTAACACAACAAGTAAATATATCAGAAGTAAACATTCAATTCTAACTTTCTGATTCTCATTTCATTTTGTTCTCAGGCACAGTTGCACCTAGGATGAATAGGCTTTTTTCTTCATCAGGCTGGGTAGGTCTTACAGCTTTGTGTTTCCGCATGTCTTAACCTTACTCATTTACAGACGCATACACCCATTTGTGCATCTAATCAATAAATGTTTATTGGAAGTTAAGTATACCAGGTGTGGTTTTAGACCCCTGAGGACAAACTGCTTAACAGAGAAAGGCATAGTTTCTTTTCCTTGGAGTCTACAGGTTAATGGGAGATATAAACTAGACACCAGTGGCTAGAAAAAATAGCTCAGCTGGTAGAGTGTAAGACTTATAAATCGGAAGGCAATGAAATGGTATCTTTAGCATACCAAAAAATTGCTAAGAATTCTATATCCAGTGAAAATATTTTTCAAAGACAAAGGTGAAAAAAATATTATCAGATAAAAAAAAAACAACCCTGAGGGAATTTGTTGCTTGTAGAGTTATTTTTAAAGCAAAATGCTACCAGATGGAAACTTAGAATGTGATGTGCCAGAAATGGTGAATGTGTGGACAAATAGAAAAAAAATTTTTTTTCCTTATTTAAAAATTTTAAAAGCTAGTTGTCTGCATAAAGCAAAATTAATGAGATGTATTTTTGAGACTTACCCAATATGTAAAAGTAAAATGTATGACAACTGTGTGGAGAATTGAATTGGAAGAGCCACAGGGTGTACTGTATGTTAAATATGGAGTGGTATGAAGTTTTATTTATTCATTTATTTATTTTGCCTCCAGTGTTATCACTGGGGCTCAGTGCCAACACTACAAATCCACTGCTTCTGGGGGCTATTTTTTCTCATTTTTTGTTGCCCTTGTTGTGGTTGTTATTGTTATTATAGCTCTTGTTGTTGTTGGATAGGACAGAAAGAAATGAAGAGAGGAGGGGAAGACAGAGAGGAGGAGAGAAAGATAGACACCTGCAGACCTGCCTCACTGCTTGTGAAATGACCCCCCCCAACAGGTGGGGAGCTGGGGGCTTGAACTGGGATCCTTAAGCTGGTCCTTGTGTTTTGTGCCGTGTGCACTTAACTCGCTGTGCTACTGCCCAGCCCCCAGTAGGTTTTTAAAATGTAGGTGTAGTAATATATGAAATAGTGTAGTTTTATGGACATATTTAGTGAGTTAAAATTTCTACTGTATAGAGTAATCCCTAAAATAAAATTAAAATTAGAGAATATAAGTTTAGTATCAACAGTAGAGACAGAATGAAACATTAAGTAGAACAATTAATTAAAAAAGAATCAGGCAAAATAAAAAGTAAAAGAAGCAGGGGTAGATAGCATAATGGTTATGCAAACAGACTCTCATGCCCGAGGCTCCAAAGTCCCAGGTCCAATCCCCTGCACCACCATAACCAGAGCTGATCAGTGCTCTTTTTAAAATTAATTAATTAATTTAAAAAGTTAAAGAAAGGAGATAAATGGAAAAATATTGATAATTATATTAAATGTAAATGGTTTAAAGAGTAATTAAAAGTCAGAGATTATCAGACTAGATAAAAAAATTGTATGCTTTGAGAAAATCACTACATATATATCAATAAGTTAAAAGTATGAGGATAGAAAAGGATGAAGTATGCAAACACTAGTTAAAAACAAGCTGGCATGGCTTTATTAATCCAGGCAGGATAAGTAATGTGAAAAGAGATATCACTAGAAATAAGGAGGACTATACTATAATTATAAACGTGCCACCTATCAGGAAAATGTGATAATCTTAAATGTAGTAAAACTTCAAAATACATGAAGCAGAGCCTAATTTAACAAATCAGAGGTCTACAAATTACTTGAATTCTTTGAAATTAATCTGTGTGTGACACCAGGGCAGCCATACTACATGCAAGAAAGTTTATTCCTTTGCAAAATAAAAATAGTTACACACATTATGAGTATCTTTGTGAAGATTAAAATATATATGAAAATTTAGAAAATGCAGCTTAAATACCTGAATGGAAAATTGAAAATCTATAGTATCAGTTGGAGTAATCACAACTCTTCATTTAGTAATCAGTAAAGAAAGAACACAGAAAATCAGCAAGAGTAGTGAAGATTTGAACAACACCCTCAATCAACTGGGCCTAATTGACATTCATAGAGTACCCAGTCACAACAGAATGCATGTTCTTTACAAGTTCACATGGAACATTAACTAAGAGAAACCATATACTAGTCATAAAATAAGTCCTAGCAAATTTTAAAATATTGAAATCATAGTTTTTCCTCTGACCATAATGAAATTGAATTAGAAACCAGTAACAGCAAGTTGGGAAATTTCCAGATACTTAGGAATTAAACAGGAGACTTCCGGAGGCGGGGCTACCAGCAGCAGCAGATCTGTTTCTCTCCTCTCTCCTCTCCCGGATCAACTAGGAATACCAAAGGAGACCACCTGGGACTGAAACAAGACAGGACTAGAACCACTACAGGAACCCACCAAATCACCGGTGAGTGCAGACACACATGGCTGGTGACAGAGAGGAGCCTAGGGAGAGACTAAGTGGCTGGTAACAGTCCGGCGGTTTATCAGTTGAGACACCACCTCCAGTCTGTCTCACCAACAAGGGGACAGCTGAAGGGAGGAGAGGACTCCCCAGAGACTCACCAAGTGCAACTCTGAGTCTCCATTGCTACTACCCTCAGAATCTGGAGCAGTGGCAGGGAGGGACACCGGGAGACAGAGATCTAACCAGCAAATTCAGGAGAAGACCTATACCTCAGTGGCATAGCTGTGGGGCTGTGAAAGTCTCTTTGCATAACCACCGGACTATCTCTGCCACACCCTGCCTTTCTCTTGGTCAGGAGTCAGTGATTAAGTTAGAAGCCCTCAGTCTCCCATAGCCTACAGAGAAGAAAAAAAAAAAAAAGAGGCTTTTAAATCACAGCTCCAACTCAGGGATTAAAATACTATTGAAACAACTGTTAATTTCCACCACTGTGAATCCTTTAATTACCTTACTTAGACACAAGTCAATCCAGGAGATAGTGATCAATAATTTGAAAAGTACTAAGAGAGGGAACTCATAACATAATATATAAAATTGGTAAACCAACAAGAAGAAATATTGGAGAAACTAACCAGGACAACATTCCAGCTAAAAGCCCCCCAAAGGGTGAAGCACAAAATAATAAGTTCAACATCCAAACATTAGCTAAGGAAATAATCACAGGAATTAGTAAAGAGTTTGAAAGAATTGTAATCAGAAATACAGGAACAACAAATGAGACTCTGGAAGAAAACACTAACTATCTCAAGGTTATTAGAGAGCTGAAAGCTGAAATAGCTGAGCTAAGAACACAACTAGCTGAACAAGCTAAAACAGTATCAGAACAGGGAAACAAAACAGATGAACTCCAGAAAACAGTAGAGGACAGAGAGAATAGAATCAATGAGGCGGAAGACAGAATTAGCAAGATCGAGGACGAATTAGAGACAACTAAAAAAGAAGTAAGAGATCTCAAAAAGATATTAATAGATGCTGAAAACAACAACAGAGACCTATGGGATGACTTCAAAAGAAACAATATACGCATTATTGGCTTACCAGAGGAAGAAAGAGAGGGAGAGGAGGAATTAAACAACACACTTCTACAGCCCTGGGTCAAAGAATAAATCATTAAGGAATTTAGAAAATATTTTGAAGGGAAGTCAGATGATGGCGCACATGGGTTAAAGCACAAGGACCAGCATAAGGATCCCGGTTCAAGCCCCAGGCTCCCCACCTGCAGGGGCATCACTTCACAAGTGGTGAAGCAGGTCTGCGGGTGTCTGTCTTTCTCTCCCCCCTCTCTGTCTTCCCCTCCTCTCTCTATTTCTCTCTGTCCTATCCAACAACGACGACATCATCAACAACGACATCATCAACAACAACAACTACAACAATAAAACAACAAGGGCAACAAAAGAGAATATATAAGTAAAATAAATATTAAAAAAAGGAAAGCATTTTGAAGTAGATGAAAATGAAAACACATATTAAAATTGATGACATATAGTTAAAGCAGTGTTTTAAGGGTAATGTATATAATTAAATGTTTACATAAGATAAAAGAGAAAAACCTGAATCAGTAATATAAGGCTCTACCTGTAAAAGTGGAAAAGGTGGCCCAGGAGGTGGCATAGTGGATAAAGCACTGAACTTTTTTTAAAGCGTGCGGTACTAAGCTCAATCCCTGGTATCACATGTATCAGAGAGTGATGTAATGGTTATAAATAGCAATAATAATAAATAAGTAGATTAAAAGGAAGCAGAAAAGAATAAGTTAAGCTCAAAGAAAATACAAGGAAGAAAGTAGCAAAGATAAATCTAGAAGTCTATAGTATAGAGAAAATCAATGAAACCAAAATTGGGAAATTTTCAACAAAATTTGTAAACCTTCTGCTAAGGACACAAAGGGAGAAGACACATATTATTAGTATCAGAAATGAAAGTGGGACACCCCACAGATGCTACATATATCACATGAATAACATGTGCTCAACCAGGTACGCCACTGCCTGGCCCAACATCACAAGGATAATACTGGCATCTTATGAATGACAGGAATACATCCAACAACTTAAATGAATGGACAGATTCCTTAGAAAAAATAATTACCAATTACAACTGAAGAAGTATAATACCTGAAACAGCCCTTTTCCTAGTTAAGGTATTAAATGTGTTAACTTAAAATCTTCCACAGGGAGTCGGGCGATAGCGTAGCGGGTTAAGTGCATGTGGTGCAAAGCAGCAAGGATAGGTTAAGGATCCCGGTTCTAGCCCCCAGCTCCCCACCTGCAGGGGAGTCGCTTCACAGGCGGTGAAGCAGGTCTGCAGGAGTCTCTCTTTCTCTCCCCCTCTCTGTCTTCCCCTCCTCTCTCCATTTCTCTCTGTCCTATCCAACAACAACATCAATAACAACAATAATAACTACAACAATAAAACAAGGGCAACAAAAGGGAATAAATAAATAAATAAAACTTCCACAAAGAAAAACAAAACAAAGAAACAAACAAACAAAAAAAAACACAGGTCTAGGTGACTCTACTTGTGAATTTTATTAATAATTTAAGAAATATGCAATGTTTCACATTTTTTCAGGAAATAGAATTACTTCCTTACTCATTTCATGAGACCAGCATTATGAAAATCTAACAGTGATATTGCAAGAAGTAGTGAGAAGACAAGTAAGTAGGAGCCAGTGAGCCAGTGAGCAAAAATCCTTAGCAAAATATTATCAAATTGAATCTAATAACATCTAAAACCAACCAGACAAACAAAACACACAACAGTGCATTAGGAACAAAGGGGGCTTACTTCTTTTCTTTTTTAAAAACGTTTTTCTTAATGTTTTTATTTATTTTATTTCAATGAGAGAGAGACAGAGAGACAGAGATGAAGTGAAATATACAGAGAGAGAAAGAGACCAAGCACTGTTCAGCTCTAGCTCATGGTGGTGTTGGGGAATGAATCTAGAACCTGGGAACTGCAGGCAAGAAAGTCTTTTTGCATAACCACTGTACTATCTCTAGAGGGGCCTGTCTCAAGAATCTAAGAGAATATAAAGGGAGATCATTAAAGGTAAGGTATAGGTTGATGAAAAGTAAAAATAAAAGTAAAAAGAAAGAGCATCTTGATCTCCAATTGTGCTAATTTCCATCGTCACAGCTGCTACTGAGTGAACATGTATAACATGCCTGGAAACATGCTCAGAGTCGTATGTGAATGCTATTGTTTAGTCTTTACTAGAGTCCTTTGTGGTAAGTACTATTTACTGTAGACATTTCATAAGTGAACAGAGCAAGCTACAGAGATATTTAAAAGCTGTGCATAGTTTCATAGTTATTAAGGTTTGCAGCAGTATTGTCCATCTCCAGATTTTGCACTTTCTCATATTGGCCACTGTAGACAGAACTACTCTTTTTCAGTACTTTTGACTAGCAAGCCTTACTTCATCAATCCTGAACATTTCTCTATTTATTTTCAGTCCATAATTAAGAACTGCCAACTGATTCAATCAAAATGCTAGGTAGTTCCAAATGAAAATACTTCTAAAAGAAAAGTATGCTTATGAAATTGTAAAATTTATAATACTTGAGTGGAAGGTACTGCTCCATTGTCCTTTCCTCAGTTTTGATGTTGCTACAAATATTTGCTTATTATCATTATTTTTCACTTATTCATTATTATTTTTTACCAGAGCACTGCTGAGCTCAGGCTTCTGGTGGCACTAAGGGTTAAACCCAGAACCTTTGGAGCCTCAGGCATGAGAGTTTCTTTACATAACCATTATGCTATCTCTTCAGCTCCTATTGCTGCAAATATTGCCGTCCCTAAGAAACAGGGAAAGTAGAGTTCATATGAGAGCACTCAAATGGTTGCACTGCCGCCCTATCCCCCTTGTTTATCTATTATTTAAATTTATTTTTCAGATAGAAACAGAAATGAAGAAGGAAGGAGATAAGAGAGGGAGCAAGACACCAATAGTAATGCTTTACCCACTGTGAAGCTTTCTCATTGTAGGTAGGGCCAAAGGCTTGAACATGGGTCCTTGTGCATGGTAATTTATGCTCTTAATTGCGTGTGCCAGCACCCAACCCCACTAGTTTCCTCTTCTTTTTTCTCTTGTCTCATACAGCTTAACACTGTTTGATTTTTCACCACAGCAAATTTTAGCACTCCCCACTTCCCCACCCCCAAATAATTTAACTTACTGATTTGTTGCATTTTCTAGTTGCTTCCTCCTGCAATATAACATTCAGGCAGGAGCGTTTCTTTGCATAACCATTATGCTATCTATCCCCACAACATAACATTCAGGAAGGAGAAGCTTGGTGTGTTTTGTTCATTAAAGTGTCTCCCCAGCACATGAGAGTGTGCCTGTTGTATATATAGTAGGTTTCTGACAAGTGATGAGAATAATTTGGAAGAGTCACTGTAGTTAGGGCGTAGTATCATTCATATCTGAAAGTGTAGAGGAAGATAAAGGCCTACATGGGACCATTTATAAGAGCATCCTATTTCTTCTTCCCTCTCTTCAGCAGTGTTTATGGATCACCTGATCTGATTACTGAGATTTCAGGTAAGAACAGATTCCATTGCTGCAAGCGTGAACACAGATGTTAATGGGCTGTGTTGTAAATTTGTAAGGAAAAAAAGTAGAAGGGGCCATGAAATCGTGAAACAGCATCACATGACTGGGCCTGAGAGGTCAAGGAAGTTATTTTTATACCAAGTATAAATTGAGTAGTTGGGCCAATGAAAAAAGAAGAGTGGGAGAGAGCATTCAAGCAGAAGAAATAATTAAAAGGTCACTGAGTGGGAGAGAGAGTACCTGAGTGTTCCAGGCATGGCTTGATCCCTTGCGAAGGAGGAGGGACTTAGCACAATCAGAAAGGTAGGTAGAGGGAGGTAGGCAGGGCAGTACCAGGCGGTTCCTGCTGGCCTTGTACTTCTACAGTGGCTCCAAGGGGATCGTGGAGAGGGGTTTATAAAAGAGGGGATCTTCAAATGAAGATAACCCTGGCTGAGGTGTGTACAGTGGATTGGCGTATGGCAGAGAGGACAGTGGGAGTCAGCTAAGTGGGTGTGTCATGGCAAAGCCAAGGGTGACAGTTGGAGTAGAGATGGAGAAACAGGTAAATTTTAGCTACCAAATTCAAAGATAATATGTAAATACAATTAACTGTTTACTCCACTGATCTGACCCAGGGCCCATATCTATTCATATTTAGCACAGGAACCTCTGTAACCCCTGAGTCCCTGTCAGTCTGAGCTCACAGTTACTGGTCACAGTTGGGAACATTCTAGACTGCATGAGTCCCTGGTCGTCTGTCTCCGCTCGTGAAGCTAGTCCGGCACAGCAGGCCATTTGTTAGTTTCCTATACATGGGGGGAAATCCATGTCTGTCTATCTACCTTTTTAAAAATTGAAATTATTGCCACAAGAGTTATCATTGGGGTTTGGTGACACTCCTTGTGGCCAATCCCTCCCTTCTTTTTTTTCCTTTTCTTTTCTTTACTTGATAGGACAGAGAGAAATCGAGAGAGAGAGAGAAGGGAAGATATCTTGGTGTGTTTTGTTCACTACAGTGTCTCCCCAGCACATGAGAGTGTGCCTATTGTATATATAGTAGGTTCTGATAAGTGATGGGAATAACTTGGAAGAGTCACTCTGTAGTTAGGGCATAGTATCATTCATATCTGAAAGTGTAGAGGAAGATAAAGGCCTACATGAGGCCATTTATAAGAGCATCCTGGGAGTTGGGCGGTAGCTCAGTGGGTTAAGCACAAAGCGCAAGGACCCGCAGTAAGGATCCTGGTTGGAGCCTGTTGTTTTCGCCGGGCTGGCTTCACCGGCGGGTAACAGACGACCCGGGACTCACGGCTGGGTTGTACGCAGTATCTCTTTATTCATGCAGGACACAGCACAATCTAAGCCGAGCTAAGCTAAACTAAACTACAAACAATCTTGTCCCTATAAATATACTAGCCCAGTAGGGTGGGAACAGGATGCGACGCAGAGAGGGTGGAGAGAAAAGTGACTGGTGAAAATCAGGGTGTGACAAGGAGAGAGGGCGGAGCAGGCAAGAATTCTACCAGTGAACCACCAATGCCCTGGAGGGAGGGTGGTGCTTGTTAACAGCGGTTATGTAAATAGAATACAGCGGTTATGTAAATAGAATGCAGTGTTAAGCAGGGGGGATTTAAACCAAATGAAACAGAAGGGGTTTTTAGAAGCATACCAACAGGAGCCCTCAGCTCCCCACCTGCAGGGGAGCCGCTTCACAAGTGGTGAAGCAGGTCTGCAGGTGTCTATCTTTCTCTCCCCCTCTCTGTCTTCCCCTTCTCTCTCCATTTCTCTCTATCCTATCCAACAACAATGATGACATCAATAACAACAATAATAACTACAACAATAAAACAAGGCCAACAAAAGGGAATAAATCAATAAATATTTAAAAAAGAAAGAGCATCCTATTTCTTCTTCTCCCTCTTCAATGGTGTTTATGGACCACCTGATCTGATTACTGAGATTTCACTTAAGAACAGATTCCATTGCGGCAAGCCTAACAACAGATAGGGAGGGAGGGAGGGAGAGAGAGAGATCCCTGTAACACTCATGAAACTTTCCCCCTTCAGATGGAGGGTGGGGCCTTAAACCCAGGTCTTGTGCATAGTAATGTGTGCTCTCATCTTCAACTTAGTGCACCACTATCTGGCCCTATTAGTCCATTTCTATGCAGTGTTTTCCATATATGTTGTCACTTTGTTGTTGTCTTAGAGTCAAATGAAAACAGATTTTTCCATTCAGTTGTCTTTGCCCTGCAGCTCTATTATCTTAAATTTTTTTTAAGTAAAAGTAACATAGGAATTCCTCCTCTTGAGGTTCTTCTCAATTATACACCTCTGTTTGAAAATCAGAGATGAAACTGGTCACTTCCATGAGGACCACCATCACAAGCCCTCTTGTGGGCCTCTCCAGGACCTTGCCCTCACTATAAAGCAGCAATGGTAGGACTGCCCTACACTCGGGGAAGACTGGTCCTGAAATGAGTGCAGTCTAGAATGTTCCCAGCTGTGACCAGTAACTGTGAGCTCAGACTGACAGGGACTCGGGTTACAGAGGCTCCTGTGCTAAATATGAATAGATATGGGCCCTGGGTCAGATCAATGGGGCAAACAGTTAATTGTATTTATATATTTTCTTTGAATTTGGTAGCTATTTTCTGGCCTAATCTAGCTTTCTAGCCCTATTCTCAAATCTGACACCATCTTCCTAGACAATATTCTTAGGTCATCTGTATGTTAGCTACTAGGTTCAAGTAAAAATTACTAAAGTCCCTGGGAACATACCTAAAGTAATCTTCCTAGCTTCTTTCCACCCTAAGATCCCTGTTCTCATCTGCTATATTCCTACTTTTTGCTTCCTGTTTATTAAACATTTTGTCCTGCTTTATTATTTACCACCTTTCAGCCACCAAGTTGCAGATGCTAGTATGATTCCATCCTGATCTCCTTGGGCAGAAGACCTCACCAATGTGTCCTGGAACCTCAGCTCTCCAGAGCCCTACCCAACTAGGGAAAGATAGAAACAAGCTGGGGTTATGGGTCAACCTGCCAATGTCCATGTCCAGTGGAGAAGAAATGATTAGATGCCAGACCTTCCACCTTCTGCACTCCATAAAGAATTTTGGTCCATACTCCCAGAGGAGGAGAAATATTAGGGGAACTCTAATTCCATCAGGACCCAGAGAAAAAATGGAGGACATTCAGAAGTACCAACATGTGGAGGTATGACTTAGAAAGGAAGGGAGGTCAAGACCATAGAAAAAGTGGGCTTTTTCAGCCACCATGTTCCAGATGTTAACATGATGCCAAACGAACTTTCCTAGGTAGGCGACCCCACCAATGTGTCCTGGAGTCCTGATTCCCTAGAGCTCCACCCCACTAGGGAAAGAGAGAGACAGGCTGGGAGTATGGATCGACCTGCCAACGCCCATGGTCAATGGGGAAAAAATTACAGAAGCCAGACCTTCCACCTTCTGCATCCCATAATGACCCTGGGTCTATACTCCCAAAGGGGTAAAGGATAGGAAAGCTATCTGGAGGGGATGGGATACAGAGTTCTGGTGGTGGGAATTGTGTGGAGTTGTACCCCTCTTATCTTATGGTTTTTGTCAGTGTTTACTTTTTATAAATAAAAAAAAGAAAAGTGGGCAAAGATATCAGCCTATATCTGTGATCTTGGGAGGACAACTTTAGAGTACAATGGAGGAAATGGGGACACAACTCTGGCTAATATTGGTTTTGTAAATCAATATTAAATTACTTCTTCTAGCGTTTGCCCTTCTTCCGTAGCCAGTCAACAGCGTCAGGTTGAGCCTGATGTAAAGTTTCGAGACCTCCTTTGAATCTGGAGAGGTGGCAGTCATTGACTATGTGGGTCATAGTCTGTCTATAGCCGCAGGGGCAGTTCGGGTCGTCTCTGGCTCCCCAGCGATGGAACATAGCCGCTCACCGGCTCACCGGCCATGGCCTGTTCCATAGCGATTGAGGAGGGCCCAATCATAACATGCTAGGTCAAAGCCGGGTTGACGCTTGCAGGGGTCTGTGATGAGGTGTTTGTTCTTGACCTCAGCTGACTGCCAAAAAAATGTAAAAATATAAGATGAGGAGTAGGAGTAGGTAAAATAATGGGATGTATCCCTGCCTCCTCCCCCCAATAAAATATATAGTGATGTCCCAATGTGTTAGGGTGTCCAAACTCTCACTCCCCTCTCCTCCCCTCCTCTCCCTTCCCCTCCCCTCCCCTCCTCTTGCTTTCTATTTCCAAAGAGTTTATTGAAACAAATTCTCGTACTAGTAGAGGGCAGAGGGATTAGACTTTATAAACAGAAACCATGAATGGGGGCCCTAAGGGGACCAGTGGAACCTAAAAAAGAAAGTTGAGCAGAGGAAGAGAGCAGAGGGCAGGAAGGAGACACAGACATTCACACAGTAAGAACACCATATGGCTCCATTAGCATCCCATTTAGTTATACAAGGAACTCAGAGGGGTTGGGAGACTGCTGATTCTTATTTGGCATCGTGCCTGCCCTACAGTGTCTTCAGCAATTCTTTAGTTGATACTTTCCCCTTGCTGGACTCCACTGGCATGTAGACTTCCTGTGATTCTCCATGGTTTCCTGATGCACATTAGCTTTGTGTATTGCTCAGATGTCTCTGATGATATCCCCAGCTTCCTGACACTTGTCCTTTAAGACAGTGTAAACCTCACCTCCTTCTCTGGGAGGTAGATTTCACTAGCTCTGGTTTGAGCAGAGTTATGCTTTGGAGTACCCAGTGTACCCAGACAATTCTCCTTGAGCCCTAGGGCCATTTTATTTTACTATCCTGTGTCCTTTATGAAGACACACAGAGGGTAGAAGACACACAGAGGGTAGAAGCTTTGCTATGTACCTCTTTGTCCCTATTGGCTGGCCCAGTGCCTGCCTGGCCACAGGGGCACCCCCTGGCTGCTGATAGCCACCCACGCACCCACTCTAAGATCCACTTATTGTCACACTCAGTGAAATATGAACCAAAATTTAAAATGGCATATGAGTTACTTTCCTTAAAAACTTTAAATCTGGAGCTTAAATTAAAACTTAGAGTCATAAAATCACAGCACTTTGGCATTGGAAAGCACTTAGGAGTTATCTAGAGGAGTTATTTTCTTTTTTTTTAAATTTTATTTATTTATTTTTTAATATTTATTTATTCCCTTTTGTTGCCCTTGTTTTTTTATTATTGTAGTTATTGTTATTGATGTCATTGTTGGATAGGACAGAGAAATGGAGAGAGAAGGGGAAGACAAGAGAGGGGGAGAGAAAGATAGACACCTGCAGACCTGCTTCACCGCCTGTGAAGCGACTCCCTTGCAGGTGGGGAGCTGGGGGCTCGAACTGGGATCCTTACGCTGATCCTTGGGCTTTGCGCCACATGCGCTTAACCCGCTGCGCTACTGCCGGACTCCCAGGAGTTGTTTTCAATCAAGACCCAATGGACTAGTGCAAGTTTTTATACAAAATGAGGAAAACATGAGCAATGGAGCAGATAAAAAAATAAAAACTAACTTAAAAGCATTTGGTTTAAATGATACTTTCTTATTCAGAGATTATGCCTCCCTCACTTTTTAAGGTTGTTAATGGGTTATGTGCTAGTAGGGTTTTTTTTTTTAATTTAGTTGGACTATTAAATAAAAATATTTAGAAAGCCCAGTTACTTTCCCCTTAGAACTGAGGCCCAGAGAGAGCGTGTGGCTTTGTTCATGGTCAAATACAAATTTTCCTTAATTAAGAAGTAAATGATTCAGTCTGGTCTCCTTCCTCTATTGTAATGCAATTGTGAACATATTAAATATTATCTGTGTTTGGTGTGATTGATTTTGTATTTAACATTTTAAATTCAGAAATGAAACAATCAAAATATTTCTTTTTTTGTTGCAGTTAGAAAAAGGTTCACTCTCTGAGACATGTCTGTAACCATATGGTGTGACTCTGTTGGTGTCTGGTGAGTTCTAAGAGAGTTCAGAATTTTGAAATTATATAGAGTAGTATATAATTTCTACTGTTAAAATTCATAACCTTTTGAAAAGTCCCATATATAATTTTCGTATGAAAGAAAAACTTTTCTTTACATTTGTATGTATTTTCTCAGTTTGAATGTCTTGTATCTTTATTTTTTAATATTGGAAAAGGATTTTTATTTTTGTTTATTTAAAAATATTTTATTTATTAACACAGGCTAGAGGGGATAGGAGCAATGAATCCCTCTTGATGCCAGGGATGAAATTCAGGATCTCCTGCTTTCAAGCTCAATGCTCTACTCATTTTAAAAAGGAGCTCACAGGGGACCCGGCGGTAGCGCAGCGGGTGAAGCGAACGTGGCACAAAACTCAAGGACCCGTGTAAGGATCATGGTTCGAGCCCCGGCTTCCCACCTGCAGGGGGTCCTGTCACAGGCAGTGAAGCAGGTCTGTAGGTGTCTATCTTTCTCTCCTCCTCTCTGTCTTCCCTTCCTCTCTCCATTTCTCTCTGTCCTATCCAACAACAACAATAATAATCACAACAAAGCTACAACAACAAGGGCAACAAAAGGGGAAAAAATGGCCTCCAGGAGCAGTGGATTCATGGTGCAGGCACTGAGTCCCAGCAATAACCCTGGAGGCAAAAAAAAAAAAAAAAAAAGGAGCTCACAGTAGCCTTGAATTTGGCTGTTGTTTTCATTCTCATAAATAAGCAGCTTTGAATTTGAACCCTATACATTTGAATTAAGTGTCAATAAAAACATGTATAGCCATAAACCCAGATATCTAGTAGACATTTGATGATGCAATTGGTTTAGATACTCCTTTTTCCTCCAGATTCAGCTACATCCTAGTTTAGAAAAGGAAAATGGCCATGGGATTTCCCAAGATTGCAATGTGCTGGCCTAAAAACCAGAATGAGCAACATCCTTTATCATTTCCAGCTCACAAACAGTCTCTTTGAAAGAGGGAGACAAAGGGTATAGGATTGTATCCTAACCACGCATGCCTATGTGAGCATGCGTGGAGTGTATGTATCTCTACGAGGAGCAGTACTGAGGTCAGTGAGACTGTATAAGAAGTTTTCTATTGAGCACAGGTGGCGCAAAGCACAAGAACCGGCATAAGGATCCCGGTTCAAACCCTGGCTCCCCACCTGCAGGGGAGTCGCTTCACAGGCGGTGAAGCAGGTCTGCAGGTGTCTATCTTTCTCTCCCCCTCTCTGTCTTCCCCTCCTCTCTCCATTTCTCTCTGTCCTATCCAACAACGACAACAACAATAATAACTACAACAATAATAACTACAACAATAAAACAACAAGGGCAACAAAAGGGAATAAATAAATAAAATAAATATTAAAAAAAAGAAAAAAAAAAGAAGTTTTCTATTATCTCTGCATGTAGGTTAATTTGGCTTTTTATAGCTCTAAGGACTACCATACACTTTCCTAATATTATTCAACTTATAATTGATTAACTATTCAATGTCTGACTCTTTCTAGAAGATGCCAGACTGGAGGACAGCCACCATGTCTCCCCTCTCACTCCTCACCTTTCTCTCTCCAAACCCCTTACCCCCCTATAGTTCTCCAGTACTTTTCACAGTGCTTTTTAAATCTATAGTGAGGATTTAATCAATAGACATTAGTTGGATAAATGCACACATGAGTCTTGATTTTTTTTTTTTTTTTTTAGCACTTTCTCATAGTTTCATGGCTATGGTGGCTTCATAAAGCTGAACATTCTTTCTAGAACAGGAAGGAGGAGCTTGCTGGCTACTTCTGTAGCAAGAGGGTAGACCCATTCTCTCCGTGCACTGTAAATCTAGAAAGTGAGGACTATTACTCAGTGCCATACTGATCATGAGATTATCCTTTGTTTAAAGGAATTTATCAAAAAAACTTAAAGATTCTAAGTGGAATCTTTATCGAACACTGAAAGCAAGCCTACTTTAAAGTTCTGTTGTACTTTAGTAATCTCATATGATGCTTACTTATAGGTAGCAAATGCAATCAGTTATGAATGATCACTTTTTAAGAAAAAGTGCATGGCCCTTTGTTCTTTAGGGGACAATCTTAGGGCAGTTGCCTGTCTTAGGGCAGTTGGGTTTGTTGTTTGCTCCTCCCTTTTGTAGTTGTGCTCTCGCTCTCCAGATAGTTTTCTGACAAAAGCCAAGCATCTGTTTCAAGGTCTGTAGCAGCACAGGGCTGTCGCCTTTTTAGGAAGACTGATTTGCATTACAGTATGCCAGTGGAGAACGGATTTGGATTATAGTATCTCAGTGGGAACTCTAGTTCTCTCACAAACTATGTTCACATCCATCCTTAATTTGTGCCACATACTGTGCCTTGCCTCCAGAGAGCTTGGGGAAGGCAGGGGATTTCTGCCTTTTTTGTTCATTGCTCTGAATCTTTATCTTTAAGGACCCTGTGTGAATGCCCACTGTGTGGGCACCTAGTACCCACTTGCTCAGTGAGTGGATGAATGATGATATTGTATAGCTGCTGAACGTCTTCTAGTGTTTGATGTACTGTTCCAGTGAGGGTTTCCTCACTTAAGAACTTGAAATATGGGGCCAGTAAAATAGTTCACTTGGGTAGTGCACTGCTTTGCCATGTGTGACCCTGGTTTGAGCCCGGCCTCTACCACATTGGAGGAAACTTTGGTGCTGTGGTCTTTTTTATTTTCTTATTCTGCTTCTATCTTAATAATAATAATAATCTTTAAAAAAGGAACTTGAAATATGTACTGTTCATGATGAGGACAACCCTAATTTCACACCCCCCATTGCAGTTCCAGTAGTCTGCTACACAAATCTTGTAAACTGGATGCTTCCTCTCCCCTTCCTTTTACAGAACATATAAGGCCATTGCTATTGAAAGTCATGTGCTAGTTGGTATGTTATAAATTTCCAAATTCTCTGATCAACCATATAACTTAAAAATATAACAAACCAGATTCTTTTTTTTTTTTTTTTGGTAAAAATATTATTCTTTCAAGTCAAAGTTTTTCTTAAGAATACTGGTTTTTGCTATGTGATTCTGAAATTAAGGAGCACATGGTAATAACATATGTTAAACTAGTATGCCTTCATATTAGTTCTTGCCAACAGCAAGAACTTGGTCACTTCTGTTTGTCTTGTTGCTCAGGAAGCTCAGAGCTGAGCCATGCTCCCTCTTGTGCTACTGCTTACTCTCCCCTTGGCTTTCTGAAATAGTAGTTTCATCCGTTTCCTTTCATCCGTTTCACTGCTTTGTTCTTTTATCATCTTTTTTTTTTTTTTTACAGTGGCATTATGCTTTATTGAAGATGGCCTCAAATTGTTTTACATAGAAGGAAAAATATCATTAATCAGAAGAAAAATATTCCTCCAGCCATCCACAGGTGCTTTTCAAAGCCTGCATTCCATCATGCTATCAGTGCCTTCTTCAAACTCACTGGGCATCGAACTTTGCGTGTTCTCTGTCTCTCTTTTATTTTAATTTATTTTTTATTTTATCACAGCACTGCTCAATTCTGGCTTACGGTAATGTTGGGAATTGAACCTGGGACCTTTGACACCTCAGGTGTGAAAGGCTATTTGCATAACCATTATGTTGTCTCCCCAGCCAGACAGCAAGCCACTTAATGAACCTGATTTCTCCAGTATCACAAGTATTAGGATATGTACGTGTTATGTTAGAACAGCGCAGTGCAATAAGAATGACCCTGGACTTGGAGTTAGCAGAACTGGGATCTTATTACAACTTTGCTTACTAGTGGAGTGACCTTAGACAAATCACTTAACCTCTATGTTTCTGTTTCTTTTCCATATATTGGGTATAAAATCACAAACTGTCCTTCCTATATTGGGCCCTTGTGATGAACTAAGATAATACATACTGTCAGTTTCCATAGACATTATAGTTGTTTGCATTTTTGTGCCCCCTCCCAAGTCTGCATATTCCTCAGGCTCAAGGATTATACCTGGTTCATATTGGCCCCCAGGGCCTGGTTTGTTGACCTGAGGAGAAAACAGGGAGGACACTAGATGTGGCTGACACCAAGTTACTCAGTTTCTTTCAGGAAAGTGCCACTGGTGTCTGTTGACTAACACTTTCCTATACCAGCTGGGCTTCATTGAGTTCCTTCTTCCTGCTCTCTACTGCCCCTGGGAAATTCAGCAGAGGAAGAAATATAGAAGATAAACACAGAAAAATGAACGTGCAAGTGTGTGCATGTGTGCAGGCCCAAAGGTTATAGCTTCATAAGGGTTAGAGGTCACAAAAGGACTAAGTTTTCCCTTAGACAAGATTTCTTTGGTGCAAATATTAAAAATTAAGTGCAGTTTTAAGCCAATAATTAGGAATCTAAAGATGCTGTTCTTTCTCTTGGAATTGTGAACAGCTGTAACCAGGTCAGGTCTCTCCTCCCTGGGGCAGGTGACCAATGCTGCTGCAGTCATTTCAGGCTTGTTATTGACAGTTTGGCAAAACGATAGCCCCTGTCATCCACTCTGCCTCCTCCCACATTGAAGCAGATAGGAGCTGCCTTTTATTATCACACTTATTTTGCTTGCATTTACATAGCACTTACTGCATACCAGGGACCATCCTAAGTGTAGTTTTGTTGTCTATTGTCATCTGTTGATCTATTCTATCTCGTATCTGTTTAAAGAAACTTGCTGGGAAATTGTGCCGATGCAGTCACATCTGCCATGTTGTCCCCTCAGGCTACTGCTAGTTCCCGAGAGTTGGGACATTCTCAGAGTGTCTGTTCAGCCATGTTGTGCCCTCAGGACATTGTCTTTATCCCCGCGATATCTGGAGTGCTCTGGTCACTCCTCCCCCCTCCTATTCTCATGAAAGCTACTCCTATAAAAGCCCTTCGTTTTCCGCAGCTCTCTCTCTTGCCAGCGCTTCACAGTGTTCAGACGCAGGAAAGGTTACTGCATGAGGCGCCCAGTGAGGCGGCCATTTTCGCTACCTCCATGTGGCCCAACCCGCTTCTCTAGCACCCAACTCTGAGGTGCCAGCGCAAATAAAGATTTGTGTTTCCTCTTTGCTCCGGACCTCCTCTCTCTCATCTCCGCGGCCCGTGCACAACAACAGAAACTGAGGCACAGCAAGTGTATTATAGATCCAGGATTCAAACCTGACTATCTGTCTCCAAAGTTCTTGACCTTGGTCACTGTTAGGCCACATCTTAGTGGGGAGAGGATGAGAGGGTACCATAAAGCATGCCTAAATGCAAAGTAACTTTTGAGACACTATCTTCTGTCTGCTTAGAGAAGGATTCACAAAAGAAGTGATTTAGGGGGCCAGATCATGGCAAACCTGATAGAACACATATGTTCCAATGTGCATGGACCTGGGTTCAAGTCCTTGGTCTGCACCTGCAAGGGGGGAAGCTTCATGAGGGGTGAAGCCGGTCTGCAGGTGTCTCTCTTTCTCCCTATCTCCCCCATTCCTTATTGGTTTCTCTCTCCAAAAGTAAAAATAAAATAGTTTAAAAAGAAAGAAAAAAGCATACATTAAAAAAATGATTTGGTAGCATTTGAAAGTCATCAATCCAGATGTGTAGTGTTCCATGTCCTGTGCCTCCTTGGGGGTTTGTGAGTAGTTCAGGCAAAGTTAACTCAACCAGATGAAAGCACAGGCAGAAGACAAGGAGAAAGGAGAAGGCAGAAGGCAGAAGGCAACCAAGACCCATGACTTGGAGCTTGGATCTGTTACTAGAGGAGAGTAGACTGACCTGTGGGGATTGGCTGGGGGGGTGGTTGGGGGACTGGGGGTAAAGTCAGGTTAGAGTCCTGTTTGGCCAGCATGATGTGGGATGAATCGGCATTCTTGCAGGAGTCCTGCTGAACTTCATTCATTGCTTTCACAATGTAAGAAAGTTGATTTTGTAACACAGGTGTCCCTATAATACTGGCCTGACTGTTTACTTCTGCTTCAGTCCCCGAGCATATGAGCAAATACTTCAGGCACTACAACGAGCAGAAACTTGAGACAGAGCTTATCTTGTAATGCTAGGTTTTGCATCATATTTAGGGTGTGGTGTTACTTTAGCAGGCAAGTTCAATAATTACGTGTTTACAGATTGAGCAAACAGTATATATGCTCTGAGAGGGCACAGGATTTCAAGTTTGAGAGCCTGCTGGATTTATTCATCTAGATAGCAGATTCAGTAGCTGAACATATCAAAGGGTTAGAATATATACTGTGTGTAAGTATTTGCAATGATATTTATGTAGCACCTTTTATTGAATCATACTTATATACAAAATAGCCCAGGGAAGCTTGGAGATGTTAAGTAAATCAATTAAAGATAATTCAGTCAAGCCCAGGTTATTGACCCACCCACTGTGTCCTCTCTTTGTTCTTGTGATCTGTTAAATATAGCACTTTGTGCTTTTGATGCTCCCTAATAATATAATGAAGTGACAAAAAAAAAACTTAAAAGCATCAGGGTCACCTAAACTGCCTTCTTTAGAAAAGAAATATGCCAATTAAATAGTTACATCCTTTATTTTTCTGTTCCAGTATTATCTGTCTCTCCTGGAGAGAGGCTGGAGCCATGTTTACTTCTCCATTCTTAACAGAGCTTGTCAGCTACTGCCATACGCCAAATGTTTATAAGCATCAGTAATAAGGATCCTTGGCCCACACCCCTGCCTCATCTTGGTTTAGTTGGTTTGTCACCCTTAGATAATTTCTTCCTTTTCAAGGCACAACAATTATCTGAATCAGGACTTTTACAACACATCTAAAATTGGCAATCACTTGTTCTAGCTTGATCAGAAAACCTAAAGGCAAGCTTTCAAGCACAGACTTGCTCCTGCTCCTTATTCCAGCTACTGAAGATTTAAAAGAAAGGGCTTGAACTTATTTATATGAAATAATTTTCTATCAAAAGAAGGAAAGAAAGAGAGGGAGAGAGAAAGAAAGGAAGGATCTGTTTCGCTTCTCTGGGCTCCAGGGGTTGGTTTTGCGACCCTTCTTTGCTGTGATTTTTGCATGCCTTGTTTCCATTGTTCCATGAAAGTTGTGCACAGGGCTACACTGATGACTTCCCTTGGGGAAGTGGGAGGAGGGTTTGACTCTCTGTTGTGCTGGTCATTTGTGGGTTCTAAAATTCTGCCCCTTTGGGGATGGTCATCAAAGGTTCAGATAAAGACTTTTCAGTATACTCAGATGCCCTCCCATTGTAAGAGGAACATGAATTTATTTTCTAAAGGATATGGCTCCTGTGCTTTTAATCCAGAAAAGGGAGGAAAGACAGTTGTTGGACTAGCATAGGCCAGCAACCCATCCAAGCTGATGCTGTTTTCTTATTTGTGAGTATGGGTGTCAAACAAGATTACCTTGAACATCACTTTCTGCTTAAAAATTCTGTGAGCCAAAGAATAAGCTGACAATTTTGTAATATCAAGAATCACCTGAGCTAGAGAGATAGCATAATGGTTATGCAAAACCACTTTAACGCCTGAGGTTCCACAGTCCCAGGTTTAATCCCTAGTACCTCTGGCACTAACTAATTAACTATCGAACTAACTCAAGAATCATCTGAGAGGGGAATTGGAGAGGGGAAGGCACCTGCATTGCCACGTGGGTGACCTAGGTTCAAACCCTGGTGAAATAGGGAAGGTCCTAAGGCAATGAAGGATGCTCTGGTTCTATGCTCTTGCTCTCTGTTTTCCTGAATGAAAAATCAGCACAGAATGGTGAAATCCTGCAAGTGTGAGGTTCTAGTTACATACTCTCTCCATATATACTCTCTCCCTCTCTTTAAACATTTTTATCTTTTAAAATTTTTATTAGTGATTTAATATATTTTTAAATTTTTTAAAATCATGTTTATTTATTTATTGGATGGAGACAGAGAGGGAAAGAGACAGAGAGACATGTGCAGCCCTGCTTCACCACTCACAAAGCTTTCCCTCTGCAGGTGGGGTCCGGGGGCTCGAACTCAAGGCCTTGAGCATTGTAGCATGTGTGTTCAACCAGGTGCACCACCACCTGGTCCCCCTCCCTCTCCCTCTCAATAAGTAAATAAGAGAATCATCTGAGAGCAAAACATGACTCTGACACCAACAGCTTACTGCACAGACCACCACAGTTCTTGTACAATCTCTGATAGTTTTCTCATCTTTAAACTGGAAATTCAGTTGACTCTCAAGTAGCACAGGTTTGAACTGTATGGGCTCACTTACAGCTCTCCCCTCCCCCCAACATCAGTATCTACAATTGGTCCTATTATCCTGGTTCTGCACTAAGAGGGTCAACCGACTATGGATGTAGGCTGGCCGAATCAGGGATGAGGAATCCCTGAATATGACCAAGGGGTCCATGAACACCATGGGGTGACTGTGGCTAAGTTTGGGGAGGAGTAAAAGTTATATGATTTGTGACTGTCAGAGTAGGTACCCCTAACCCAAGCATTGTTCTAAGGTCAAGTATACAGCTATGTACCCATATAGCAGGACTGTTGTAAGGATTGAATGCTTGGAGGTCATTCTGTGTATGATAAGTGTTATTATAATGATGATAAATTTATGAGTATATAGTTTTTTTTTTGAATAAGTATTTGGAGTAGAACAGGTCTAGGAAAGATGACTTACAAAGTTGTTGAGTTTGGAGAAAAACTGGAAATAACTTTGAGGATAGATTAGATAGAGAAATCATTGGTATAAAAGGTATGATGAGAAGTTGAAGTGAGGGTTGGGGAGATGACATAACGGTTATGCAAAAGACTTTCATGCCCAAGGCTCTGAGGTCCCAGATTCAGTCCCTAGCACCACCATAGCTGGAGCTGAGCAGTCCTCTGGCCTTTCTGTGTCTTGCTCTCTGTATCACTCTCTCATTAAAATAAATTAAATAAAATATTTTTTAAAAGAAATTGAGGTAAAAGGAAGCGATGGTCAAGATCATTTTAAAACTTATTTCTAGCATTTTTTTTTCACTAGGACACTGCTTAGCTCTAGCTATGGTTGTGTTGTAGATTAAACCTGGGAGATCAATGTCACTTGCATAACCATTCTGCTGTCTCCCCAGCCTACTAGTATATATTTTTATAAGAAAATATCAGTACGGTCTTATGTCTTGGCCAGAATTTTATTTTCAGAGAGTCTCATCTGTTTTCCACCTACACCATGCCTCGGCCTCGCGTGAGCTTAATGTGCAGCTTGGCGATACGAGAATCCGGCATGAAGCCCAGCCAGTCTATCTTGGCGTTACTCTCGATCGCACCCTGTCATTTCACGAACATCTCATAAAAACTGCAGCAAAGGTGGGTGCGAGGAATAACATCATTGCAAGACTGGCCAGCTCCTCATGGGGCGCGAGCGCTTCCACACTATGATCATCATCTCTGGCATTATGCTATTCCACTGCAGAATACTGTGCCCCAGGATGGTTCCGTAGCCCCCATGTCCACTTGGTTGATTCCAAATTATATTCCTCCATGAGGATAATTTCTGGAACCATCCATTCCACCCCGGTTCCATGGCTGCCAGTTCTTAGCAACATCGCCCCGCCAGATATTCGTCGGGATGCGGCATCATCTAAGTTCATTTCCCACGTCTACTCTCGACCGGACCTGCCAATATACGCGGATATCTTCACCCACCCTGTCCAATGCTTGACGTCTCGTCACCCAATCTGGTTCCCTATGCCTACACTGAACTTCTCTGTTCCAGACTCTTGGAAACAGAGTTGGCAGTCAGCTGAGGTAAAGAACAAACACCTCATCACAGACCCCTGCAAGCGTCAACCTGGCTTTGACCTAGCACGTTATGATTGGGCCCTCCTCAATCGCTATGGAACAGGCCATGGCCGGTGAGCCGGTGAGCCGCTATGTTCCATCGCTGGGAAGCCAGAGACGACCCGAACTGCCCCTGCGGCTACAGACAGACTATGACCCACATAGTCAATCACTGCCACCTCTCCAGATTCAAAGGAGGTCTCGAAACTTTACATCAGGCTCAACCTGACGCTGTTGACTGGCTACGGAAGAAGGGCAAACCCTAGAGGAAGAAGAAGTCTCGGTTTGTATTCAAAGATGACGGTGGTATGCGGATCATATATTGCTACTCTCGTTATCCAGAATAGATTTGCGTATGTCTTATTTCTATTAGACTCATTCCCAAGTCTGGAGATAGTCTTTATTTTGAAGCTACTATTCATGTGTACGGTGCTTGACACTTTTACTGTTTTCTGCAAACATCTGGACTCTTGGCAGTCCCACCTCCCTTTAGATCTTGATCTGGGCTTCTCCAGTCTCAGAGGATTTTTGAAAACCTTGAAATACTTTAGAGGATTGCACATGCATATGCATATCTGCACTAGGGGTGGAGCTGGGGGATGTCTTCTTGGCCAGGGCAAAGAGAGCAAACTGAAGAAAGCCAGCAACTGCTGCTGAAGATGACTAGGAGATGATTGAAAACTCCACAAGATGAACTTACGGTAGAACACTAACATAGAATAGCCCCTCGATGCCTCTTTTCCTCTGCAGCTTTAGTGCTTCCCTCACACTCTCCTTTCCTCTAATAACCATGTAATGGTTAAGACTCTTTGGCAAGGTTTTCACACTGACAGGCCAGCTTTTTATGATATAACCCAGGGCCTGGTTGAATAGTCTGGAAGCTCACTGGTAAATGGATACGGAGAATTTACACTTTCTTCATTGTCACTAGAAAATTTTTTCCTTCTCTCCTTCCTACCTTCCTGCCTTCCTACTTTCCTTCCTTCCTTTGCTCCTTCCTTCCTTCCTTCCTTCCTTCCTTCCTTCCTTCCTTCCTTCCTT